>NW_022147040.1:0-2553 GCF_002938485.1 Sitophilus oryzae
ATTTGTCACTAATCAGGAATATATAAATCATGTGGGCTCAAAACACGGCTGCAGCAATCATATGTGTAATATATGTGGAAGAACCTGTTATGACAAAGCTGCTCTTCAAAGTAAGTGGTGATGAGCGAATGCAAGATCAAGACCTAATCTTGCCATCTACTAGTAGTCTTGGTCTTGATCTTGCAGGGTCAAGTCAGGGTCTTAGTCTTGCCGTAACACTCTTCCAAGTCTTGCACTTTTTAATGCAAGCACTTTTTACTAAAGGCATTTTTTAAAAACGTTAAATAAATAATATTTTAAGTAATTTGATGTAGATTAAATTTCTTCAAGAAAGAAGCAATATTCGTCCAATGAAAATTTTTATTTTTAACTATACAGGGTGGTCCTAATTTAAATCGAGAAACTTGCAATAGATTAGATTAGATATTTACAAATTGTAAGTTTTGGGTTCGTTGAAGGACTATTAGAGTTACAATTTAAAAATATTTTCACAAGATACAGATACAGTGCCCCAAATAAATAAAAAAATATTATAGTTGTATTTTTTTTAAATGTAACACCCTGTATATTATTCTATTTTTAGATTCTACGATTGAAATAAAGGTAAACTTGATTAAGGCTTATCATACTTAAACCTTACCGTTATTGAAATATTTTCAATTTTATGAAATTGCAGTAAAAACTTCATTTCTCCTAGGGTATTGAAGTTTTTAATACTAAATATTTACTGAAGTTTATTTATTGATCAGATATTATGTTGAAACAATAAACAAAATACTACCTTATACAGAGTGTCTAAAAATTTATATTAAATAATTACGGCAATAACTTGTTTAATATAAATGGAACACCCCGTATATTTTATGAGAATCGAATGCACAATTTTATTGTCTATCAAATTGTGTAATGCCATTTTTTACCTACCATTTCAGGTTTTCGTAGAAAATGCATTTTCTTATAATTTAGACCTCATTTATCACTATACCCATGGAATATTGACATTTTAGATTAGTTTTAAAGATGTCACAATTTTTTAAAGAGTACAGATACTAATATTGTCGATATAGTTCGTTTATTTCATTAAAAAATTAAAAAAAACCTGTTCAAGTATTTGTTAGAGGACCAAATAATATGATTCCCTTATTCAAACTACATTAATTGACTTTTTGCGTTGATTAATAATAATGGCTCAAAATACTAAAAAACTGAATTTTGTATGTGTATTAGACAGTACAACACCTTAAAATTTTTATTTAATTTTTTGACGAATGTTTATTTATATTATAACAACAGAGACGTTCATTTTCATAACTTATTATTATATTGATTTTTCATTCAAATCCACATTTATTTAAAATAATTTATTAACTAACACAATTAAGTATGCAATTAATTAATATTTGGGGGGGAAATAATGGTGGTATATTTAATTAATGGTATACTAACTCTTTTATAAAGATTTAAATAGTTTTATTTTTATATACAAATGGGCTAGTAATATTATCGTTTTTAGCACCTGTATATTTTGTACATTCGTTGCTTTAAAAAATCTAAAATGTCAATATTCCATGGATATAGTGATAAATGAAGTTTAAATTATCAGAAAATGCATTTTCTAGGAAAATTTGAAGAGATAGGTAAAAAATGGTATAATACAATTTGATAGACAATTAAATTGTGCATCTGATTCACGTAAAATATACAGGATGTTCCATTTAAGTTAAACAAGTTATTGCCGTTTAAAGCTAGTAATTATTTAATATACATTTTTGGACACTCTGTATAAGGTAGTACAATTTTTATTATTTCAACACAATATCCGTTCAATAAATAATCTTCAGTAAATATTTAGTATTAAAACCTTTCATACCTTTGGAGAAATAAAGCTTTAAATTTTTTACTGCAATTTCACAAAATTGAAATTATTTCAAAAACGGTAAGGTTTAAGTATGATAAACTTTAACCAAACTTACCTTTATTTTAATCGTAGAATCCAAAAATAGAATAATATACAGGATGTTCCATTTAAAAAAATACAACTATTACATTTTTTACTTATTTGGGATACTCTGTATCTTGTAAAATTATTTTTAAATTGTAGCTCTCATAGTCCTTTAATGAACCCAAAACTTACAATTTGTAAAAATCTAATCGTTTAGCTACAATACCCCGTGTCGTATGTTGTGAACAACCCTGTATACCTACATCAAAATTTTAAGATGCCCGTTTATCGTGCCTGTGAGTGTAGCACCTAGTAAAAATCTGTTAAAATAATAATAATCTGTAAAAATCTCTTGCAAAAGTCTTGCAGCAAGATCAATATCAAGACTGGACCCTGCAAGAATAATACTAAGGGAGGATTGGTTTTGGTCTTGCATTTACTCACCTCTAACCGTAAGGAATAAAAAATAAATCATATACTTTGCGGATTTTAACTGTGATACTTAAATAGGAATATTCGGAATTTTAGGTCATATGGCTCGACACGCTGAAGGGTACAACGAAAATACGAACATCCGATGTAAGATTTGCGATAAAACTTTCCTTCAAGAA
>NW_022147040.1:5266-9199 GCF_002938485.1 Sitophilus oryzae
TTGCGGTATGCTTCGTTCCAGTTACGTATTGCTCAACTATTTTTATTATTTAGTACGTGAACAAGAGAGTGTCGGAAATTCTCGATTAATTTCCAGAAAAATTGATTGACAATCAAATTGCTTGAATGTCGCTTTATAAAAGGTCCGTTCCAAGCAACCAAATTTTCAAAAATTTAGAAGCAATGTTATCGCTCAACTTGGTTGCTACAAAATCGTCCAGTGAATGGGGGCCTTTAATATCAGGTTTCTGATTCGACAGCTTCACTCCAGTTTTTTTTAAATATATAGTCAATTGTAGGAAAAATCATGAATTATTCTATTTTAAATCATGAATTAAAACTTTAAACTTTTATTTTATGGATATAAGGATGATTCAAATACAGTGTGTCAATTTAAAACTTCCCACCCTTAGTATCTTTCTTGCAGTTAAGAAATATGAAAATCGAAAAAACACGTCAATTTTATTAGTAAGGGGACACTTTAAATTACTATTTTGGCCTTTTCTTTCAAACCCTTAGGGGGGTAGATGTCATATACAATCTTAAATGGGAATAGGGGTCAAGTGGCACATCGTTTTAAAGGGCATTTAATTCTCTTTTCAGTGGTATCCTACTTTGTTGCTTTTGTCAGATATTTCCAGATAATCGCGTTTCAAAGTGACAGAAACAATAAAACATACCTGCATTGAAGTTTTGGTTTCAGATTTCAGGTGTTTTGGGGGTTAAGATTGGGGGTAGCTGGGATGTAACCATTTACATTTCTCTAGAGTCGGAAATTCGAAATACTAATAAACAAAAAATCATCATAAACATTAAAGTTTCCTTTCTCAAATTCGAATGAGTTGCAACCTCTAATCAGTTTCATAGGAGGATTTTTTAACATTCCAGCAGGACGTTGCTATAGCTCATTATTTTTTTGCGGTCCGACAGTGGTTAAACAAGAGATTTCCGGGTACATATATTGGCAGAAGGAGACCAATTGAATGGCTTTCAAGATCACTTAGACTTTTGTTTTTGGGGGGACATCTTAACTCCATTGTTTATAAACACAATCTACTAATTGATGATCTACTAATTGATGATCTTAAATTACAGCAGAATGCCAGTCAAATCCCATGTGCCAGTCAAATCCCAGAGGTGTCTTTCCAATTTTCATATTTTTTTAACTACAAGAAAGATATTAAAGGGTGGGAAGTTCTAAAATTGACACACTGTATATTTTACAATAAAGTTTTCATTTCTTTTTGGTTTGCAGGTATATTTTTTGCATTTATATTATTTACCATTAAATTTCTTTTTATAAAAATATCATCATAACCTATTATTTTTTAAAACTATTTAGCATTTCATTAAAAATACACATTTTGTTTGGAAACTATGTTTGAATCGGGATGTGGTATGGGCTTTACTGGCTTTACTTTATAAAAAAATCGGACTGAAGATCTCAAACCAAAATCCTGACAGAGTTTTTTCAGAACGCTCTCACTGGGTTACCTTTTATGGTGTATGTAGCTTTTATTTTAGATTTACAAAAAACTGAGTGGTACAAGGTACAATTTGTATTGTTATGTAAGTTATTGTACAAATGGTAAAATATTTAGTGTCTATGAATTTTTATCATGATAACAGCCTTGAGTGAGAAATTGTGAAAATAAAAATTAGCGTTATTGATAATTTTTCTGTTGGTGTTTTTAAGGCATTTAAAATTTTACTATTCGATCAAAAAGTCTTATAATCTTTTAAAACAGGCTGCACGCGATGATAAAACCTTTTAATCACATGGTATTTATCGGAGGAGCGTATATTTAAATATAAAATCTATTTGATATGTCTGTTTAATGATCGTTGATTGAAAAAATAAGAGGATGCACAACCTTATGGGAGATTTCGTGGCACAAAACCTGTCCGAGATATACAGGGTGGGCCACTGAAAACTTACAATGGCTATAATTTTTAAACCAAAAAAGATATCAAAAAAATTAAAAATACCGTTTCTATAATATCGAGGGGGAATACATATGACGTATTTTTTTAACCACCCCGACCTACCCCTAAGGCGGCACCCTACTCACTTGAAAATCTTAAATGGCAACACCCCACTTGTGGCGCCTTTTTGGGAAGCCCATGAAAAATGCTAAACGATAATCATAAAATTTTTAGGGTGAAATTGAAAAACTACCCCTTACACGAAAAATTAGGTGGACATAAAAATGAAAAAAGTGATTCTTTCAGCATGTTACAAATTAGGACCCAGGTAAATGAGACAAATGAGGTATTTTTCAAACCACCCCGGCCCACCCCTAGGTGCCATCCCCTCACTTCTAATCTCAAGATAGCTATACCCCACTTGTGACACCTCTTAAAAAGTAGCTAAAAATTAAAAAAAATGTCAAAACGTGTCAAAATCAATAGAATGAATTATTTTTATATCCATGTGCCATTGCGAACAAAAAACTGGTACAGAGAAATTTATCATAACTCTTAATGAAGACCTCATACACTTTCAGTAAGATGGAGCTCCTTCCTCCCTCCGCATTATTCTATTGTCACAAGGCGATGGTTGGATAAATATTATCCAAGGCAATGGATTGGCAGAAGGGGCCCAATCGAGTGGCCGCCAAGGTCACCTGATCTCACTCCTTTAGACTTTTTCTTGTGGGGTTACACTAAATCCATAGTTTACAAGACAAAACCAGGTTCGCTGCAAGAATTGCGGCAGAGGAGAACTGAAGCATGTCGAAATATTCCGAGAGAGACTTTCCAAAAAGTGAGAGAAGAATTTGAAAATCGTTTGTATTTTTGTATGGAACAAAACGGCTGTCATTTTGAGCAATTGTTAAAATAAATTCTCATTTTAAATTTCTTTCAAATTGTCACACCTGTATTTCTTATCACTACTTACCAGTAAGCAAGTTGAAGTCTGTATGACCATCGTTTAGCAATTTCAATTAGCTTTCCAAAGAAGTGTCACAAGTGGGGTTAATCTATAATTTTATCTTGAGATTAGAAGAGAGGGGATGGCACCTAGGGGTGGGTTGGGGTGCTTTGAAAAATACCTCATTTGCCTCATTTAGCCGGGTCCCAATTTGTAGTTCATGCTGAAAAAATCACCTTTTTCATTAATGTCCACCTAATTTTTCGTGTTAGGGCTAGTTTTTCAATTTCACCCTAAAACTTTATGATCATCGTTTAACATTTTTCATGGGATTTCAAAAAGGCACCACAAGTGGGGTGTTGCCATTTAAGATTTTCAAGTGAGTAGGGGTGCCGCCTAAGGGGTAGGTCGGGGTGGTTCAAAAAATACGTCATATCATATGTATTCCCCCTCGATATTATAGAAACAGAGACAGAGTGAGTGGTTATCGAAGACAGTGTTGCCAGAACTACTGATTAATCCGTACATTTACAGATTTTGGATACAGTACGTTAATAATTACGGATCTTCCATATCATTAAACAATTTAATGTAATATTGTATAATTAAACAAAGAACGCCGTCAGAATTGGATTAAATATGAAGATCGCTGTTATTTCATATGTAAAATATTAAATGGTAAATGGCAATAATTGTAATTTCCAAGCCAACTAAACGACTTTTTTTGATCATGATATATTTATACAGTACCTATAAAAGAATTTTTATTTTTGTTGTTTATTCTATATTTAACACAAATAAATATTTTCAATACACAAACGCGGGTTTTTCATCCAAAGATATTTTCGTCAAACGTATTGCAGATATTATACATTTTAATATGGCAACACTGTCGCTTTCAGTTTCACACCGTCTTCGATATGCCTTCGCTAGCCGAATTAGAGAAAATAAATATTTTATGTGTTGGCTACAGAACGATTGGTGTCTCCACCGTACAGCACTTGCGACGCAAGGGGAAATCAAATCAGCCTTGTCAGGAATTCGCTCATTAAGTTGCCT
>NW_022147041.1:0-9926 GCF_002938485.1 Sitophilus oryzae
GGCAAACGTTCTATTACTGAGTATCTAGAACGCACAAGACGTCTTAATTTTACAGAATAATAACAACTAGGTAAATTAAGTGTCACTGTCTACCGGTTGCCGATCGCAATGTGAAATACTGGTGCTGCATCGAAGCGGAAAAACAATAAACTAATTCGATGCAAAAACGAGGTAGCTCTGGAGCTGCCTCCTTTTTGCACCGAACCTTTAAAGGGTATATAAGTTTATCCCATATAACATCTAAACGAATCAATGGAGCTGCCTCGTTCTTGTACCAGTCGATGGAGTGACTTCTTGTTCCTATTTTGCTATATAAAAGTGAAATTCGTAAAAAAATGGAGCTACCTTTTTTTTGCACCGGAGACTTTTAAGTGCAAAATTGCACCGGAGACTTTAAGTTTACAAAAATAAAATCTATCTAGATCTATAACAATTATTGATATAGATCTAGATAGATTTTATTTTTGTAATGTTTTGTATTGTGTTATTGTTATTATATTCAGTTCAATAATATGGTTTCTTATAGTTTTTTTGTGTTTGTGTTATATTCTCTTTGTCATTTTAACTTAAATCCATTTATTCGAGTAAATTGGTTTTTTCTTCCATCAATTTACTTGAATAAATGAAAAAATCCTAAAAATATAGAAACCAACCATTTTAAATTTATGTTTTATTTCGTTACTAGACCCATTAGATGGCGCCACCTATTTATATAGGTGGCGTATATAAATAAATAGGAATTTCCTATCTATTTTATATTATAGTATCTTATCTATGGTGCTACCATATTATTAGCATAAAAATGCTTTTTCCAAATATGCTAAAGAGTCACCCTCGTTCCATTTGAAAAAAAAAAATTGAGTTATGATTAAAAATACAATTTGGGCAAAGAGTAGATAAGACAAGAGACGACAGTGAACAAAGAAGTCGAATTTCGCGAGAGAGACGCAGATATATTAAAATTTAAAGGTCTCATCAAGTCCCATTTTGTCTGTTGCCAAATATGTTTCTTTGAAAAATAAACAAGATTTTCTGAAAATAAATTAATAATATAAGAAGGATATAAGTAACGCATGTTAATACGGAAATGTAAATTTTTAGTTTAGGTTCTTTTTTCGCAATGTACTGATAATATCAAAGAAACAGAATGACTAACTAAGTTGATCGATTTCAAAGATAAACAGATAAAATCTGAAAATCTGACAACGGCGTATTTTATTTATTCTATGATTTTAATTCTAACCTATGATTTTAGGACGCTAATCAGCTGTGCTAATCAGGCTTAAACATAAACAAATCTGATTAGTTGTTTTCTTGAATTTTTGCCTTTTTAAAGTGTGTTTTCGTTTAAAGAGTTTTTCGATATATTATCGTTTTGAGAGTTTTTAAGGTTTAATTTTAGTATCGTTTTTGTTGCGTACTAATTTGTAATAATTGTTAAATATGAAGAGTGAACAGGACACGAGTAGCAGGAAAAGACGAGATGGTGGCAATGTGTGTGCTTATAAAGACTGCAAAAATAGGTCTTATTCTTCGACAAACATAATATTTCACTCTTTTCCAAAGGATCCTGAAAAGTATTTTTATAGAAATATACTATATAATTATGTTATTAAACTAAATGTAATCTATAGATCGAAGACATGGTTAGAAGCTTCTAATATATTTTTACAAAAAAAATTGAACAACTCTATTTTTTGTACATAAACTCCACATTGTGATATTACACTTGTTCAAGTCCATATGTAAAAAAAATAGAGGTAAATAAAATATTTCTTACAAATCGACTTGGTCACTTTCTCTTGTTTACCAACGATATACAAAATATTGCTTTTACTATCTTTATTCCCCGACAAATATGTTTCTAATTATAATTTATTTTATATAATATTTGGAAAACTCATTTTTTTTCGTTTCTATTTATTTCTTTACCCATACAGTAACTATTTATAAGCTATACGGGCAAGTTTTTATAATAGTGTATTTTAAATTTCCCGCGAAAAAATTACGAAAACTTAAAGGGACAAGCGAGACGAGGTCACTCTCCCCACCACTCAAACATGAAAGGTACCGCGCGAACTGTCGTCTCTTGTCTTATCTACTCTTTGATTTGGGCATCTTTTAACCGACCAGGACAAGACACGAAAAACATTAGACGAGTAAATCTATTTTTTCAAGGTTCGTTGGTTCGTTGGAGAATGTCAAAAGTTGATATATGATATCCCATTCTGTTCAGAGTGTCATTTTCTATAGAATAAAATAAAAAAATACCGAGGGTGCCGTTTAAAAGTCAAAAGTTATAGTAATTTCTGTTGAAACAGGAAATGATCGAAACCATTTGAATACGTCACTCAATCCTGATTTCTTTTACATACTAACGTACCAAATCTCGTTTACTTATCTGAAAAAATAAAAAAGTTTTAGTGGTGAATCTCTTTTGAGAAACACCCAGTATAATATTTTGAGAAAACATAAACTGATATGGAAGGTTTCGAAGAATGAGAATGGAATTTTACTAAATTATTTGTAAAAAAATATTGAAAGTGAACAAGTTCTGTAAAATAAATAAACGAATAAATAAATAAATTTAAATATAAATAAATAAAGTTTGAAACAACTAGTTTTTTTTCATTACATCTAATATTATTAAAATAACTACTGAACTACTGAAACAGTTCGTACTCCTCACCGCATAAACAAATTTATATGAAGTTGAAACAATAAACCTCTCCAAGGTAAATGCCGAGTTAATTCCTTTTAAAACAATTGCAATTAATTTCTATTTACCGCAACCCCAAAGGCTTTTCCAAATTGAAATTTTACTAAACTTTAATCCGATGAAAAACGAGCTTGTCCTCGACTGGACATTTCCCGAAGATTACCAAGTTAGTAATTTAAGGCCGGATTGTGAAGTTTCGCGTTATCTTGAACAGACAACTCCAAATATAACTGTGTACTAACAGAAGAAATGACTTAAAAATCAAAAGTGTAACACTTTAAAATTTGAGATTCGAGAAACCCCTCCTTATCGAACCTCTACACCCCACAGTCAATCCCTTTGCCAAAAATCAGCTTCAAACGTCAAGCAGTTTAAGCAGAATCGTGATTACTCAGTGGTCATATTTTATGAAACACCCTGTATAAATTTATAAAAATCTTAAAATATGTAAACAACAAAATGAAATATACGTGTTTAAGAGTTTTTCCGAAAAACTCACCGGTTTTTAAATAAAAAAATATTTTAATATTTGAGGGATAGTTTCGCCCCCTTAGAATTCGAGTTTCGAAATTCCTTCTTATCGAACCTGTAAAACGCTTAAAGTAACTGGTTTTCCAAAAATCAGCTTTTGAAGTCAGCCATTGGCGGACGATTAATCTGGGATTTTTTTAAACACCTGTACATTTTTGAAAAAACTTAAAATATAAAACAAAATAAAATATACGTAAGCTGGAAGGTTTTTTCGGAAACCTGACCAGTTTTTAAATAAAAAATATTGTAATATTTGAGGGGTGGTTTCACCCTCTTGGAACTGGAATTTCGAAAAATCCCTTCTTATCGAACCTCTACACCCTAGAATCAACCTGTATGCCAAAATTGAGCTTCTTACGTTGAGTGGTTTGAGCAGGATCGTGATTAATCAGTATGTCAGTCACTTAAGGATTTTGTATATTAGTATAGATAAATACCAGGAGAGCAATAATCACACGGTTAGATTAAACTCTGTTAAACTACTATCTCTATTCATAAACTATAAATTACAACAAAACACATGTATAATTACTTTCAAATATTGCGACTAGGTGCTTTTATAATAAACTATCAATTAGAATTAGACACATGTAATAGTTACTTTCCAATATTCCCACTAGGTGCTATAATAAATATTTACTTTATATTAATAAAATTCGAATTTTATGTGAACTAATTCGCGGAAAAAAACTAGGTACTTCGGTATTTCGGTACTTCGGTAGTTAACGTATACCTTAGCCACAGCAACGCGTAGACGGGTCTGCTAGTTTTATTAATATATTAAAAACTTTTCTATCCTAAATTATCTCCATAATATTAATATCGCGTCACACAATTATTCGTAGTGTTTCTGTATAAGTTTGTAATAAATCTATTGTTTTGTTCAGTCAGTAGTGTTTTTTTACAAAATTGAAATTATAACTATGTTAGAAAACCCTTGATTAACATCTATTTTCCTATTTAGGAGACCTTTTAATAAGAAGTCCTTTTAAATAATTAAATATTTTTATTAAAAGAACCAGCTCATCATATTCAGTCAAAAGTTCCTTGCGTATAAACAGTATTAGTTATAGAAAATATTTTAACTATAAAAAAGTGTAAAACCCTAGATACATTTAGAGCGAAGTAAAAAATATTATTAATAGTATTAATTAATAATATTTTTTATAATAAAATTTGTACTCAATTAAAATTAAATTAATTATTATTATTAGTATACTTTTGCTCGTTTTTTTTATAAGTATTTGGCATGTTGTCAATTCTTGAAAATTTTCTGCATAACTTATTAAACGATGATTGTCACTTTTTTAATATCGTGTTTTTGACCATAAATATACATTATACATGTACTAATAAAAATCCAATAATTGAATTATTAGGCTAACTTTTTCGTGTCATAAAATATGGATAAAATGCATAAAATATCGAAGTATTTTCTACCTCTGTTTGATAAGTGTACTCTGTGGAATTTAATATACCCAGAGTTTGTCCTCGGATTTTAAGACAATCCAAAAGGAAAATCTTTTTTATTATTGACATTTTGAGAAAAATGAATTCTTCATAAAATGTTTTGCTTGTTCTGAAATGGTTAATCCCGTTTATACTTTTCCAAATTTCCATTCCGTTTTAGAGGAAATTAAAAAACCAAAGTCTAAAAATCTTAACGCTTTTCTATGGTAATATAACTCGTTTTCATTCATTCATATGATGTTATTCGTAGAATTTGAATTATCGTAATATTTTTTGTGGTAAACGACTCATGTTTATATGAACCATCTTATCAGGAAATAACTAACTTTTTTAGTAATAAAATTTAGCGCCGTTCAAGTTAGTCCTACCCTGTGTGCAATTAAACAGAACTTAATTAAAACTTAATTTAAAATTAAAACCAAATAATTTAAACGCAAGGAGAACTTTAGTTCGTTAAGAAAAAGTAAATTAAAACATCGATTTTGTGTAGTTCTTTAGTTAGTTTCTGAATTTTGATAGTTAAGTAATTTTTTATTAAGAAAACAAGGCTATTGATATTGGTTAAAGTCCAAAATAACCGAGTTATTTTGCTTGGAAAATGCAAATAAATTATTTTTTGCTTACATTTTGAGAACCACTGGACTTTTTACTGGGTTTTGTTTTTGTGAATTTATTCTACTTATTTTTTTCCATATTATTATTAATGACAATGCCTTATTATTTTGTTAATTGCTGATCTATCTTAAGGATTTATTTTATTTAAAAATATCGTTATTTCAACATGTATTTTTTAAAATAAATCGATTTGGATTCAAATGCTCTTTTAATATGTATTAGGATTTCCTATACCTATCTAGCACAGATTTGGCAAATCAAGATGGTTCGTATCGCCATGGCAATTTTCTAGTGACAGTTAATAAGTATTTTCAAAATCGACATTAGTTCATGGACATTATTATTTATAATTTCTAACAGTTTACTTACTATACAGTACAAATTTACCTACAAAAGTTTAATAAGTAAGTATTCATTATTTTATCAAGAGAAATACAGCAATATCTGCTGGCGGAACGAATAGATATTTTACTAGCGATTTTATTTTGAGGAAAATTGCTTCTTGGCCTCAAGGGCTTATGCTCAAAGATATCCAAACAGGAATCTTCCTGATAAGCGTTCCTTTGAAAAACTACTCTCGATGTGCTATTTCTTTCTTATTGTAGACGCGTTATTCGGAATAATTTAATTCTCGATTGTGAATGCTTGTTTTATTTGTTGTTATGCTTTGGCTAATATGTAAAAACAAAACAGAATACCAGGCGTAAATGAATAAGTGGGATAAAATTTTAATTTGAATGTTATTTTTTAGTTGAGATAATAAAGTTTTTTCAAAATGATTTAGTGATATAGGGCAAACCTAAAATTATTTTTATTTTATTTTTATTTTTCTAAAACGGTTCATACTGAGCAGGCTGAAATATATATAAATATATATTCCGCCATAGAGGTGTTGAAATTTTTTAGTTAAAAGAATATTTGGGAAAGAAAAATGGATATGCTATGAAAATCACTCATTACATAAATCTTTCACTTTTAATGAAAAAAATCTGAGTGATTATGTTTATATCTATTACATTTTTCTTCAATATATGAGTAGATTAAATTTGACGGTTGATTTTCAAGTTAAAAACTAGGCTAATTATCAATAATATTTTTCGTTTTAGACTAAAACAATTGCTCAGAAATACGCTGCCATCATTATTCAATTTTGCCTAAAAGTTTTTAAAAAATTATCTACTTTTACATACCTAATAATCATACCAATGAGAGAATATATTATTTAACACCAAGAAATCTCTAAAAAAACATACCGAACACCTCATTTTTCACATCTATACATTTCCATTACAGAATCCGAACGGAATCGATTGAGCATTAGGCAATAAAATATGACAATCTTTTTTCGTCGAGACCTTGCCTCGTCATGTCAGATTGTAATCACGGACAAGGAATGAATGGAAAGTAGCGCATCTACATTTCTGTGATTAATGGTTCTGCTGTTGATGTAGCGTCGGAGTAGCGGCAAAAACATATATTCGACGAAACTGGGGAGTCGAACTAATAGATCAAAAATTCGTATTCATATCTGAAGCGGCCGTGATTTTTCTTACGGCAATTTTTCCTCGAGAGACAGAAAAAACATCGATAGTTTTTAGATAAAGAAAGACCTGTTACTGTTATTCTGCTTGCATGTATCTGCGTTTCTTTGTCCGTTTTCTTTCGCATTCTAGACGTTATTCGTAATAATTTAAAAAAAAAAAAAAAAAAACATGTTTTATTTTTTTTATTGTTTGCGGTCATGTTTTGGCTAGATATGTAAAAATAAGGACAGCAAGTACAGAGTGTAAATGAAGTAAGTGCGATAAAAGTTTTTAAAGAGTTTATTTTTTGGTTAAGATAATAACAGGTTTTAAAAATGATTTAGTGATATAGCGGCAAACCAACAATTATTATTATGTTTTTCTTTCAAAAACGGCTTCAAAACTAAAGAAGCTGAAAATTATGGGGACTATATCCTCAGTATAAGGTATTAACAAACAGATTATTGTTATGCAGCATATGATATGCCAACTTTCATATTACTTGACTAACTTGGATAATACTTTTTTCTATAGTAGAGCAATCAATTTAGAGACGCTTTTGTTTCCACACATGGTTTCTCTAAATAAAGCTACATTTAAAATACAGGGTGGGTCCTAAATAACTGCAAATATTATCGAGGCTGGTAGATCTCAATAAAATAAAAAATAAGTAAAACAGGTTCATATAAATGTATTTCTAAAATGCTTAGTTTCGGAGATATCAGGGTGCAGAAAGTTCCATTCTTAGGTTTCAATGGGTTTCTGCGAATAATTTTTATGAAGTAACGTGTCAATATTTAGATGAACGAATTTGTCACACCTTCTACTTTTCAACCAATAACATGCTTTAATGTTGACTAGTTACCATGGCAACTGAAAGAATTTCCGGAAATTTTTCGAGGACAGCATCGAAATTTTTGAAATTTTGACAGTTGACAATTAGGTAAACATAAGATCTACGATCATAATGTGAATGAACTACAATGTCTATATATTGAAATAATTCACCCATTTGACGTTTTTGCAGTTGATGTCTTAAGCTAAGGTTGGTAAAATGATTTTTATTAAGGAAATATGATTAGACATCGACGGTATAACCTACATATAAATTCTTCGAAATTGCCATGGTCTCTAATCAGAGTGTGAAGGTATGGATCGATAGTCTGCTTCTGGCCGCCCTAAGTACTGATCCTACTAGCGTCAAGCTGGAGTATGGATCGCCCCCCTTCCGTAACCCGTGTTACACGGAAATAGGTGTATTGATATATTCTAGCAGTCGATTCTTTTACTGAAGCTTATTCATAGTTGTTGGAATATTCTTCGAATGCCAAGAAATCTCCTTCGTTAAATATCCATCGACTAATGATAGCAAAGAAATTAAATAACAGAAATCAGACATTTTAGTAATAATAAAACGAAATGTATCTTTAATACATATTAAGAAAAATACACAATTATAGTAAGACAAGTTAGATTTGTAGTCTCGGCTTTGAATGAGTGAGTAAGTTGAGAGACAAAATCATCTGGGGTAATAGATTATCTGTAGTGTTACTTGCAGCTTGCTGGGTGCAATCTGACTCATAGTAGTTGAATGGCTAGTACTTGCTGAAGATGACTCCTTCAAATGCTCGCTCCAGACATCGTGGATTGTGATGTTTTCAACCTTTTTAGTGTCAATTCCTACATCTGAAGCTGCTGATTTAGGCTAACCTAGTGAACCGATCAGCAAAGTTCTACCAACTGGGCTTTCTTGTACCCATCCTTCTTCTAATCTGGGTTGTCCAGTAATGGGGTTTTGCTTGTTACGGAATAGTCTGTCGGTTTGAATAAGATTCCCCTTTTTTCCATCAACTTTCTAAACAAGCGAACCGGACAACGATTTTGTGGGATTTTTCGAAATTTCTAATATTCAACCATTTATATCGACCAGTTTTTTAGGAACCAGCCTTGTGTGGTTTTCAGACTGAAAGTGCTTGGATTATATTTTATCCGACCTTTTGGGTTTCCGAAGTTATCAGTTTCTTCTTTGAAGTATTGGATACAAGCAAAATGTCCTTCCCCTCCTCTCCATGCCAGCTCATGTGAAACTACGTGAAAAAATTTACGCTGAAACCCATCTGGAGTATTTTCACTCCCACAATTTCAATAATTTTTGATTCGTCACTGGTTAAGGCTGAAGCACTCACTTTTCTTTTTGCTGAAGTCTCTTTGTAGTATTTTGCGCTTAGCAACGCGTGCAGCTCTGGCGGTCACAAACGGATTAAATTTTATTATATAAAAAAAAAAATTTAATTTATTTATATTTTTCGTAATAAATTTTTTGCAACTTTAGCAGGTAGAGTTCACACATCACTTGACCACTACATTCCGTATATAATCTTGCAAAGATTTTTCTTTTTCTATATTAAATGGTTAGTCCTCCAGTATAGTAGTAGCCAGCTGTACTACACTCATACACTCACGAATATTATACGACTTTTCATCAAAAATTCCAGACACACGTCTTCCATACAGCTTGATTTGATTTCGGGTGTTATCTGGGTTTTTACGATTGTTCAAGATTTTTTTAATGACTTGTTGGTTTACGTTTCCAAATCGCGACATTCCGCTATACACTTCTTACTATACGTACAGACGTTTTAAAACTAGTTATAGCTTAATGACAGACATCGCACAACGAAGAATGGACAAAACACATAGATATGTCGAGAAAGACATCCAATACCTTGGCCAACTTAACAAATTCAAATTATTATACATGTCTATATACATTTATTAATAAAATAAAATATTTTTTTTCTTTCAAGATCTTAGGGTGTTGGAATTTTCTTACCGAATAACACGCAAGCTTAAATTATCCCTGGAAATTTTCTTTCGGGCCCGAATATTTTAGGAAATCTCCCCCTCGTCTTCGACTTCGGCGATAATTTTCAAAAGTATTGAGATCGAAGTTTTGACAGTATAATAGATATATGAGCTCCAGCTCTCTATAGCGTTTAACGCCATGGGATTACAGCAAGGTACAGCTTTGCCATACTAGAGCCGTTTCGGTATACAAACGTGAAAAG
>NW_022147041.1:19612-64458 GCF_002938485.1 Sitophilus oryzae
TATCATCATTTCTTTATCTTCTTATCTTAGTAGCACGTGTATGGTAGTTTTATAAAAAAATTTCTAATACCTTTAACTTTTATTTAGTACTAATTATTTTTATCTTTCTTATTTATGTACTGAGATGCAAGCTGTCGAACGAGAGAGAGTAATCGAAGAGTAACTTTAACTCTACATATATGTTTCGGCTTTTTAGGCCTTTTTCAAGAGTTTTTTAAAAACTAATCGTCTAACTACACTGTGACTATACAGGGTGTCCCAGAAATAAATGCAAATATTTTAAGAGGTGGTAGATCTCGATAAAAGACACAATATTTTCTCTTTATCGTTTTTCAAATAAGTCCAAAATAACGGAGTTATTTTACTTTGAAAATTTCCAAAAAAAAATTATTTTTTGCTAAAATTTTGAGAACCACTGGATCTTTTCTGGATTTTCTTTCTAGTAAATTTAATCTACTACCTATCTTGCCATATTATCAAGAAATTATATTTTTTAAATAAAAACTAAAAAAATTTCCAAAAATTTTTTCAAAAAATTTCGAATTTTCAAAATTTTTTTTTCGCGAAAAAAGCCTCATAGGCGTGTTTCTGGGGTTGAACTATACTACCAGTTAAAATATTTGCACTTATTTCTGGGACACCCTGTATGTATATATACAGGGTGGTCCGAATAATATTCCGGAAACTTCGGCAGCACATTCTGCAGATAAAAATAACTAAAAAAAATCGTATAAATGTAGGTCGTAGAATGCTTAATTTCAGAGATACAGGGTGTAGAAGTTTCATTTTTATTTAAATTTTTTCTAAATAATTTCTGAAGTAACGTCAATATTTCGATGAACATTGGTGTCTGGGAGTTTTTTGACATGAGAAATTTGATTTTGATGTCAATATGACTCCTACTAGTAGAGGGCGCCACCTACATGTGTTTTAACTGTTTTGAAGCGTAATAACTTTTTGTCCGTACCTGTATAAAACTACCGAGTGAAAAAATATACATCTCTGTGACTTTACGTAAAATATCTCTTTGTAAAAATCGCTACGAGCAACCGTTCTTAAGATATTAAGAATGGAAAAAGTCAATACATGTCATTATTGACGAAAAATAAACACGTTGAGTAAATAGTTATTTCACTGAAATAATAAATTTGAAAATTTTTATTTTTTTAAAATTAATCATTAATTTTTCTGCAAAAAATGATGATAAAACAGTTTCTGTTGAACTTTTGGCACAAAAATATTTCAAATTTATGATTTCAGTTTAATAACTATTTAGTTAACATGTTTAATTAATGTCAATGATGACAGGTATTAATAATTTCGATTCCAAATATCTCGAAAACCATTACTCGTAGCGATTTTTACCAAGAGATTTTTTTTACGTAAAAAACGTCGTAAATGTATATTTTATTACTCAGTAGTTTTATACAGGTACGGACGAAAAGTTATTATTCTTCAAACCGGTTAAAAAATAGGTAGGTGGCGCCCTCTACTAGTAGGAGCCATATTGACATCAAAATCAAATTTCTCATGTCAAAAAACTCCCAGACACCAATTTTCATTCAAATATTGACTTTACTTCAGAAATTATTTGGAAAAAATCGAAATAAAAATGAAACTTCTACACCCTGTATCTCCGAAACTAAGCATTTTAGGAACGAAGTTTTTACTTATTTTTATCTGCAGAATATGCCGAAGTTTCCGGAATACAGTTCGGACCACCCTGTATATATTTGCTATGGGGGTGGGTTCAGAGAGTTTACAATAGGGATAATAAAAAATGTGTTTAGAAATCCTTGTTGGTCGTTAACATTATTTTCGTTTTTAACAGATTTTAGTATGTCTAACTGTTCAATGTAATTTAAGCGTCTACCTTTTGTTTCTCTGTGTAGTAAGTTAATTGAGTTTTCATTAATTTTGTGATTATTTACTATACAATGAGTTGCAAGACCAGAACTATGCTGGAGATTATTAATATACTTTACATGTTCTTTAATCCTTATATCTACATTTCTACCTGTTTGGCCTATGTACACGGCATCACAATCATTGCAATCCACCCTATATACACCCGACTTATTTTTGACATTAGTTTTGTCTTTATTATTTAATAAAATTTGACCTAAATTTCTTTTATTTACGTTAATAGTTTTACATCCTATTTTATTGAGATTATTTGATATTTTGTTAGTTAAATTAGAAACGTAGTTTAAAAGTCGATAATTGCTATTGTTAAAAAACTCTTGAAAGAGGCCTAACAAGCCGAAACATAATTTGTTGATACATCTAAAAGCGTGTTTTATTAAAATAGTAATAAAGTTAATATTGTCAAGATAACAACAACACTGTAAAACAGGAATCGTATATTAGGAAAATGTGTCACAAACAGAATAATTGAATAACAATAAAATATATACACGTACCAGTACTATTTATTTTAATATAGAAAACAATGCATTATTGGCACTGGAAATCATCCTTCCTGATGGTGTAATATATAAAAAAGTCGGGCATCAAAATTTTCTATTTTCACGCGATTCTCTCTATGCAGTCAGGTTCCTGGTCGACATTCATCAATCGGGAAAATCCGCCATGGGATTATTTGGTGGTATATCGTAAAAATATTGTGTTTCTTTTATGATCTCGGCCTGATAGATATATCGCCTTATTTCTTTTCCCTAACTTTTCCATCGATTTTCCTCGTCCTCTATTCTCACTTTGGCGCGCTTAGGAATATGGGCCTACGCATATTTTTACTATACAGAGCGATTTACTTTTCAAGTTTAAAAAAGTTATATTTCTAAAAACGTGATGACATTGTTTCTTAATTTATGCAATACACTACAAAGCATAATATACTTTTATGAAAGAGAGTTACTCTACCCTGTGCGCATATTTGAAGTGAAACTTTTTACTAACAACTATTAAATTTGAGGATTTGAAAGACATGTTTGAAAAAGCGATATATAGTGCTGATTTAATAAAAATATTATTTTCAATTTATTTCTGTAATCTGTGAATATGTGTGAATATCAATGGACGAAGTAATTAAGGCATGTACCTCACTAAAAAATCGTAAAGCACCCGGACCGGGAAATATACCGGCAGAGTTAATTAAATCAGGACCGAAAAAAACTGTACGAACACTTAAGGAAAATATTCCAGGACTGCATAAACGGAACGGATGTACCACAAGAATGGAATGAGGTTTACCTATCAACCATATACAAAAAGGGAGATCGTACTAAGTGCGAAAACTACAGGGGAATATCAGTAACAGCCACCGTGAGTAGAATATATGGAAAAAAATTGAGAAATAGAATCGAAAACGAATCCAAGAAATAGAAGCTGAAGAATAAGCAGGATTTAGAGCCGGAAGATCGACGGTGGACCACTTATTTACAGTCACTCAAGTAATAAGTAAAAAGAGCAATCTAAACCAAGAGCTACATCTTGTGTTCGTGGACCAGCAGAAGGTATACGACAGCGTTCCCCTTGTGAGACTTTGGGAAGCTATGGAAAAACCCAATATAAACGTGGAGCTAATAAAAGCAGTAAAATCATTATATAAACAAACAAAAATTAGAATAAAAGTCGGCAAAAAGTTAACAACAGGATTTAATGGAACCAAAGGTCTGAAACAAGGGTGCTGTATTTCACCAACACTGTTCAAGATATATCTCGAACAAGTTCTCAAAGGTTGGAAGCAAAAATGTAGAAACATGGGAGTACCCATAGGGGATAACATGCTCTACACACTTTGCTTCGCGGACGATCAGGTGATCATAGCACAAGATTACGATGACATAAATTATATGACACGTAAGCTTATAGAAGAATATCAGAAATGGGAACTCGAGATCAATACTAACAAAACAGAATATATGTGTATCGAAGGAGACAACAAGATCTAATACTAGAAGAAGGGAAGAAAATTAAGTGCTGCACAAAATACAAATATTTGGGTATGTAAATCACAAATGATGAACTGTTGGATACAGCAATTAAAGAACGAAACCAACTTGGAAGGAATGCTATCACGGTATTGAATGGGATACTGTGGGACAGAAACATAAACAACAAGAACAAAACTCTAATATACAATACCATCATAAAGAGTATAACCACGTACAGCTGTGAAGTGTGGCCAATTAAGGAAACAACAAAACGAATGCTGGAAGCTACAGAGATGGATTTTTGGAGAAGATCAGCAGGAATCAAGACTCGAGCGAATAACTAACAACGCATAAGGGAGATTATGGAAGTTAAAACATACGATAGTGGACGACATAAAGAACAGTTCCATATGGTACGGGCATGTCCAAAGAATGGCAGAAATAAGAATCCCAAAGCAAATTATAAACTGGAAACCTGCAGGAAGAAGAAAACCGGGTAGACCGAGAAGAAGTTGGCAGGAAGGGATTGACACGTTTATGGAGGAAAGATCTCTCGGAGACGGTGCATGGAGAGACAGACAGGCATGGAGAGATGGCATCGGAAGACGGAGAACGTTTTAACCAGGTAGAATATGAAGTTTATCTTTTCTTAGCTTTAATCAAATGTTTTTTGGTGTTTGCACGATCCTTACCACTTTTTTTCTCGCTAGCTCATTAGTCAAGGCATTGTAATTGCTCTATCATGGCCTTGACACGACATGCCTTGACAGTCATTCGTTAAATCATTTAATTAATCAATAAGAAAGGATTTTTTTTTTGTTATACAGGGTGGTCCGAACTCTATTCCGGAAACTTCGGCAGCATATTCTGCAGAGAAAAATAAGTAAAAAAGTTCTTATAAATGTATGTCCTAAAATGCTTAGTTTCGGAGATACAGGGGGTAGAAGTTTCATTTTTATTTCGATTTTTTTCAAATAATTTCCGAAGTAACGTCAATATTTGGATAAAAATTGGTGTCTGGGAGTTTTTTGACATGAGAAATTTGGGATTTCGATGTCAATATGGCTCCTACTTGTAGAGGGCGCCACCTATGTATTTTTTAACTGGTTTGAAGAGTAATAACTTTTCGTCCGTCCCTGTATAAAACTAGCGAGTTAAGAAATATACATTTACGATGTTTTTTAAGTAAAAAAGGTCTCTTGGTAAAAATCGCTACGAGTAATGGTTCTCCAAATATTTGGAATCGAATTTACCAAAACCTGTCATCATTGACATAAATTAAACATGTTGACTAATTAGTTAATAGAATAAAATCATAAATTTTTGTTTTTGTGCCAAAAGTTATGATTATGAAGAAAAAATTATGAATTAGTTTAAAAAAATAAAAAGTTCCCAAATTTCTCATTTCAGTCAAATAACTAACATGTTTATTTTTAGTCAATAATGACATGTATTGACTATTTCCATTGTAAATATCTTTGGAACGGTTGCTGGTAGCGATTTTTACCAAGAGACATTTTTTACGTAGAAAATTACGGAAATGTATATTTTGTCACTCGTCAGTTTTATACAGGTACGGACAAAAAGTTATTACTCTTCAAAACAGTTAAAACACATGGAGGTGGCGCCCCCTACAATAAAGAGTCATTTTAACATTAAAATCAAATTTCTCATGGCAAAAAACTCCCAGACACCAAATTTCATCCAAATATTGACGTTACTTCAGAAATTATTTGGAAAAAATCGAAATAAAAATGAAACTTCTACACCCTGTATCTCCGGAAGTAAGCATTTTAGGACATACATATATATGAACTTTTTTACTTATTTTTATCAGTAAAATATGCTGCTGAAGTTTCCGGAATATAGTTCGGACCACCCTGTATATTGTCTTTTAACAAACAATAAATAAACATAATATCAATAATGCTTTTCATCTTTTACAACATCATCAGTACAATATGAGCATTCTCTGCCGCAAATTGTGAAAATTACCAACACACATGTTTAGTATTTTCGTATGAAGCTATAAAATCAACATAATTAACACTTTTGGAGATCTACAAATTGATAGAAATAAAAGTTACAACGTGAAGCCTAGTACCATTTTAGACGTATAATAGAACAATTTTTTCTACAATTTTTTTTCTACAGTTTTTTTACAAATCTGGGGTTTATTACAATTTATTTTTTCCTTCATTAGACACTCAAAGAAATTTCTTAGGACTTACCTAGGAAATTTCTTTGAGTGTCTTAGATCGTTGGAGAATTCCCATTCTAAAATTAATTGTTTCAATTTTACTTTTATTTAACACAATTACGATCATTCACAATTTCTGAAAAATACAATTAAACTTAATAGAATATCCTAGCAACAGCTTGGGGTAGGTAGTTGTATCAATAAAGAGCCTAATAATTAGCCCTTATAAAACAATGAACTTTACAACTCTGAATATCTGTTTGAAGTATGAATTTTTCTACCACTTCTATTCGTTTCCCATATACAGGGTTGTTCACCACATACGACACGGAGTATTGTAGCTAAACGATGAGATTTTTACAATTTGTAAGTTTGGGGTTCGTTGAAGGACTATTAGAGCTACAATTTAAAAATATTTTTACAAGATACAGAGTGTCCCGAATAAATAAAAAATATCAAAGTTTTATTTTTTTAAATGGAACACCCTGTATATTATTACATTTTTAGTTTCTACGATTAAAATAAAGGTAAATGCATTTTCTTATAACTTAGACCTCATTTATCAATATATCCATGGAATATTGACATTTTAGATTGTTTTAAAGCAACAAATGTACAAAATGTACAGACTAGTAATATTATCGTTTTTAGCAAAACGATAATATTACTAACCCATTTGTATGCAAAAAGAAAACTATTTAAATCTTTATAAAAGAGTATCTTTATAAAGTCATTAATTAAATATAACACCATTATTTCCGCCCATATACTAATTAATTACATACTTAATTGTGTTCGTTATTAATTATTATAAATTAATTATTATAAATAAATGTGGATTTGAGTCAGAAATCAATATAATAATAAGTTATCAAATTAAAGTCTCTATTGTTATAAATAAGCATTTATTAAAAAATGAAATATCATTTTTAACGTGTTACTTTTTATCACACTGTCTAATGTCCATACAAAATTCAGTTTTTTAGTATTTGGAGCAAGTATTATTAATCAACGCAAACAGTCAGTTAATGTAGTTTGAATACTGGAATCATATTAATTGATCCTCTTTAACAAATATTTAAACAGTTTTTTTTTGTATTTTTTAATGAAATAAACGAATTATATCACAATATTAGTATCTGTACTCTTTAAAAATTTGGTACATCTTTAAAAATAATCTAAAATGTCAATAGTCCATGGGTATATTGATAAATAAGTTCTAAATTACAAGAAAATGCATTTTCTACGGAAACTTAAAGAGATAGGTAAAAAATGGTATAATATAATTTGATAGACAATTAAATTGAATTCTCGATTGTGAATGTTTTTATTTATTGGTATGTTTTGGCTAATATGTAAAATCAAGACAGAATACAAGAGTGTAAATGAATAAGTGGGATAAAACTTTAAAAGTTATTTTTGGTTAAGATAATAACAGGTTTAAAATGATTTATTGATAGAACCAAACCAAACATTAAAAAAAAAAAAATGTTTTCTTTTTTCAAAACGGCTCAAACAAAAAGCTGAAATATGGGGACTATATCGCATATAAGGTATTAAAACAGATATTTTATAGGCAATATGATGTACCAACTTTCCTTATTACTTATTACTTGGATAATACTTTTTCTATAGGTAAGAGCAATCAATTTAGAGACGCTTTTGTTTCCACACATGGTTTCTCTAAATAAAGCTACAATTAAAATACAAGGTGGTCCAGACTGTATTCCGAAATTTCGGCAGCATATTTTTGCAGATAAAAAATAAGTAAAACAGTTCATATAAATGTATGTTCTAAAATGCTTAGTTTCGGAGATACAGGGTGCAAAAGTTTCATTCTTATTTCAATTGGTTTCGAATAATTTCTGAAGTAACGTCAATATTTAGATGAAAATTTCACACCTCTACTTTTCAACCAATAACATGCTTTAATGTTGACTAGTTACCATGGCAACTGAAAAAATTTCCGGAAATTTTCTGAGGCATACGAAACTTTAGTGGGAATTTTTTGACAGTTGAAGAAAAGGTAAAATAGATCTACAATCATAATGTGGATGAACTACAATGTCTATATATTGAAATATTACCCATTTGAGTTTTAGCATTTGATGTAACTAAGGTTAGTAATATTTTTATTTAAGGGGAAATATGTTAGATATACCTACATATAAATTTCTTCGAAGTACCATGTTCTAAAAATATAGTTCTGCCGCCTTTATTTAACTAAAAGCTGGTATTTTTCTATTTAAAGAAATATGATGGATATATCTATACCGATTTTTTTAGAATTTATTTCATATTGAAATAATCTTCAGTACCAAATCTTTAATGATATCGACTAATATAGCGAAATAATAAGCAAAACACATTTAGTAATTATAGGTTTTATTAATATTAAAAACACAATTATTGTAAATGTTTGTAGGCTGGCTTGAATTGGTGGTTTGAATCTGGGTATTTTCTGTTTTATTTTGCATTGTGCTCTGATCATGATTGAACTGGCTAGTACTTGATGAAATGCTCCTCAATGCTCCTCAGAATGATTGGTTATTTTAACTTTTTTAGTGTCAATTCCTATATCTGAAGCTGCTGATTTAAACCATGAAGATACAATGTTCTTACCAACTGGGCTATTCTTGTACCATCCTTTCGAATTGGGTTGATTCCAGTATGGGTTTGGTGTTAAGAATAGTCTGTCGGTTTTAATAAGATTTCCCCTTTTTTCAATCAACTTTCTAAACAAGCGAACCGGACACATTTGTGGATTTTCGAAATTTCTAATCAACCATTTACTATCCGACAGTTTTTTAGAACCACCTTGTGTGGTTTTAGAGAAAATTGGATTATATTCTATCCGACCTTTTGGGTTTCCGAAATTATCAGTTTCTTCTTTGAAGTATTGGATACAAGCAGAATGTCCTTCCCCTCCTCTCCATACCAGCTCATGTGAAACTATGTGAAAAAATTTACACTGCAATCCATCTGGAGTATTTTCATCCCACATTTCAATAATTTTTTTGTATTCGTCACTGGTTAAGGCTGAAGCTCTCACTTTTCTTTTTGCTGAATCTCTCTGTAGTATTTTGCGCTTAGCATCGCGTGCAGCTCTAGCGGTCACAAATTCCCACATCAGAAAACGGATTAAATTTTATTTTATATTTTCGTAATAAATTTCTTACAACTTCTACTTACAGCAGTAGAGTTCCACATTACTTTGACCACACTTTCCTTATAATCTTCAAAATTTTGGGAGGACGAAATTCAACACACTGTTTCCTTACACTTGATTTTGATTTTCAGGTGTTATCTAGTTTTATATTTTCAATTTCTTCTTTTATTGTTGGTTTATTTTCCAAATCGCGACATTTCGCTATACACTTCTTACTCTACATACAGACGTTTTAAAACTAGTAATAGCTTAATGACAGAATCATAAACAAAATGACAAAACACATAATATATCAAAAACATCAATACCTTAGCCAACTTAACAAATTGAAATTATTTTAAAATGTCATGTTGGATTAATATTTTTTCAAACTTAGGTGTGAAATTTTTCTTACCGAATACCACGTAAGCTTAAATTATTCCTGGAAATTTTCTTTCGGGCACGAATATTTTAGGAAAATTATCCTCGTCTTCGACTCGGGATAATTTTTCAAAATATTGAAGTTTTTGATATAATAATAATAGCTCAGGTATATAGCGTTTAACACCTTGGTAGTAACACGGGTACAGCTTGCTATTATACTAGAGCCGTTCGGTATACAAGAGGTAATGTAGCTAGCACTGCGCTTCAACCGCCTATTATTACCTCAGGATTGTGAATCTCTAGTACTCATTTAAGGCTGGAGTCGACCTAGGTACCCAAACTATTTTTTATTTAATAAAATGGTCGGCTGATGAAATGCAGGGTGTGGGAGATCAGACCCACACCTTGAGATTGGTAGACGAGCCTGTACCTCTACGCCACCGGGCACCATTTTTGGGGGGAGTTTTTTGATATTATAAGTTTAATTTTGATGTCAATATGAGACAAAGCATTACAAACTTTACATACTAATAAAAAAAATATTTTGAAGAATAATAATTTTCCGTGCACACCTGTATAAAACTACACATCGATATCATGTAGTTCTTGACTTCCTTGAGGCAAAAACCTTTTTAAAATTTATTTAAATTCCTTATAGTTAAATGTTTTGGATTACCTTAAGAAACGAGTTTTGGTATGTCAGTATGTTTAGTGACATAATAAATACAGGGTCAGGCAATGAATTACGTCGGGCATTTGTAGCTCTTAGAATAAAACTTGAGAATTTTGTTTTCAGATGTAAATCAAAGTATGTACGAGGGATGTATTTCAGGAGAAAATATTTTACTTCTATAGGGTGGCTCAAAGTGTGAATTATATTATTGTATATTATTGCATTTTGGCTTCCTTTTCAGATCACTTTACACAATTCTAAGATGTAAGTGAAACATATTTTGATAATTTCAGAGATATTAATAAATAAATAAAAATTATACTTTTCAGCCTTTTTTAAAAAATTATTAATAATACAAGAACTATATAGAGTCAATTGTATTAGTTATTTACCACTTTAGATGGTCTGTACATACTTTGCTATAAATATGGAAATCGTAAATCATACAGGATGTTTCAGATTACATAAACTTTCCTAAAATATATAAAATAATTTTTCTTCGTTTTTTTTTAAATAGAATACCCTGTATATTATTTTTCAATGGATGGAAATTAAAATGAACATTTTTGCATTTAGGTATTTTAAAATTTTTAACGGTTTTGCAGATATTCCTTGTATTATATTTCCTTATGGCATTTTTCCACAGTCAATTTTATCAAAACCACCCAATGATTTTTTTTCACGTATTTTACCCTTGTAAAGCGCCATATGAAATATTACTGCGTGTATCTGCAAAACTATTAATAATTTTGAAATATTTTGAATTACAAAAAGTTCATTTTTAGCTCTCCATCTAATAAAAAATAATATACAAGGTGTTCCATTTAAAAACATAGAAAAAGAAATGTACATATTTTAGAAAGTTTGGCGTAGAATATTAAACATCCTGTACGATTTACGATTATCATATTTATAGCAAGTAAGAACAGACCATCTAAAGTAAATACCTAATATAGTTATGATTTCAGAACAGTTCTTGTATTTTTAATATTTTTTTTTTTTTAGAAGGGTTGAAAAATATATTTTTGATTTATTTTTTAGTATTTTTTTTTTTTTCGAGAAAAGTACCTTAATTAAGAAGTCTATTAATCAAGTTCTATTAATATTGCCAAAATGCAATAATATACAAGAGGTGTTCCATTTAAAAAAATCATCAGATCCACTCACACTTTTAGAGCCACCCTATAGAAGTTAAAATATTTTCCTAGAACATACATCCTGGGTACATACTTTAGGTTTGAAGTTATACAAAATTCTCCAGTTATTTATTCTAGGAGCTGATGCCCGACCCACTAGTGCCGGACCCTGTATAATATAGGAAATTAAAATATCTTCCGTTGCACATCATAATACGACTACCAGCGAACTCCATAAAACGACGCATGGTGTCATTGATGACGAGCAACGAAAGTTGTTCCATTTTCCTATATAATATTTTAATAACTATTAAAACTAAAAGCAGTTTGTTTGTCTCAATGTGTCTATATCTAGCTGTTCATAATTCAAAGAACTATGATTATCAATTTACATAAATTAGGACAGAACGGTGTTTGTCGGTTTAGAGTAGTTTCCTAATCGAAACATCTAATAACAAAATACCTAAAACATAAAAATACAGAAAGAAATACACACACCTCATTTTTTTATGGCTATTTTTTATACAGGGGTTATTCACCACATACGACACGGGTGGCAGCTAAACGATTAGATTTTTACAAATTTAGCAAGTTTGGGGTTCGTTGAAGGACTAAAATTAGAGCTACAATTTAAAATATTTTTACAAGGTAGAGTGTCTCAAATAAGTAAAAAATATCAAAGTTGTATTTTTTAAATGGAATTACCCTGTATATTATTGATACACAGTTTCTACGATTAAAATAAGGTAAATTTGATTAAGGTTTACTATACTTAAACCTTACCACCGTTTTTTGAAATATTTTCAATTTTGAAAGTAAAGTAAAAATTTAAACTTCATTTCTCCAAAGGGGTATCAGCGTTTTTAATGCTAAATATTTAATGAAGTTTATTTATTGATCAGTTATTGTGTTGCAATAGCAAAAATAATACCTATATACAGAGTGTCTAAAATTTATTTTACATAATTGTAGTAGCTTAAACGGCAATAACTACTTTAATTTAAATGGAATGCCCTGTATATTTTAGGAATCAGATGCACAATTAAATTGTCTATCAATTGTGTACCTACCATTTTTTACCTATCCTTCAAGTTTTCGTGAAAATGCATTTCTATAATGTAGACCTCATTTATCAATATATCCATGGAATATTGACATTTTAGATTGTTTTAAAGCAACAAATGTACAAAATGTACAAACTAGTAATATTATAGTTTTTTTTTTTTTTTTTTTTTTTATTTTTTTAATGCAAAGAAAACTATTTAAATCTTTATAAAGAAATTATACCATTAATTAAATATAACCACCATTATTTCCCTTATATACTAATTAATTACATACTTAATTGTGTTCGTTAATAAATTATTATAAATAAATGTGGATTTGGGTCAGAAATCAATATAATAATAAGTTATCATAAAGTCTCTCTGTTATAAATAAGCATTTATTAAAAATGAAATATCATTTTTAAGGTGTTACTTTTATCCGCACTGTCTAATGCCATACACAAAGAATTCAGTTTTTTAGTATTTGGAGCAATTGTTATTAATCAACGCAAACAGCCAGTTAATGTAGTTTGAATACTGAAATCATATTAGTGATCCTCTTTAACAAATATCTAAACAGTTTTTTATATTTTTTTTAGTAAGAATAAACAGAATTATATCGACAATATTAATTTATCTGTACTCTTTAAAATTTGGTACATCTTTAAAAGGTGATCTAAAATGTCAATAGTCCATGGGTTATATAGATAAATAACTTCTAAATTACAAGAGAAAATGCATTTCTACGGAAACTTAAGAGATAGTTAAAAATGGTATAATACAATTTGATGAACAATTAAATTGTGTATCAGTTCTATAAAATATACAGGGTGTTCATTTAAATTAAACAAGTTATTGCCGTTTGGAAATACAATAATTATTTAAAATAAATTTTTAGACGCATATAAGGTGAAATCAATATTTTATTATTGCAACACAATAACTGATCAGTAAGTAAACTTCCAGTAAATATTTAGTATTAAAACTTTGATACCCTTGGATGAAGCCTTAAAATTTTACTGCAATTCCACAAAATTGAAAATATTTCATAAACGGTAAAGGTTTAAGTATAATAAACCTTAATCCAAATTACCTTTATTTTAATCGTAGAAACTAAAATGTAATAATATACGGGGTGTTCCATTTAAAAATACAACTTTGATGTTTTGCTTATTTTGGAAGGACACTCTTCTGTATCTTGTATAAAAAGATTATTTTAAATTGTACCTCTAATAGTCCTTCCATCCAGACCCCAAACTTACAATTTGTAAAAATCTCATCGTTTATCTACAATACCCCGTGTCGTATGTGGTGAGAACAGCCCTGATAATTGGTATTATTTTGAGTTACACTAATCAATGTATAAAGTTAGTCTCTTTCATTCAGGTATATCTATGGTGTAAATCAAGAAGTGCCAAAAAATTTAGGAAGTCAAGATTTTAAAAGAACTAATACAGGTTTATTGTCACAAAATTTTTCAATTTTACATTTACTCAAGAAATAATTTGATATACGAGATTTTCTGAAACTATTAATACCGATCGAATAAAAAACAGCGTCAGCGATGGCTATGAAATGAAGATCGCTGTCATTTTATATGTAAAAATTATATGGGAATGTCATTTGATATTTCATTTCCAAACCAACTGGACGCCGTTTTTTTCTTTCGATCATACGAGGAGGTATGGGAATAATACGTATACATTGGTTTGTACTTACATTTTACGTCTAACTGTACTGGATTGCTTTCACCGTCACCTTCTTGATTATGTCCTACGCATGTGTAAATACCAGCTCGTGCGGTAGTTATAGCTTGCAGAACCAAACTTTGATTGGTAACAATAGTGCCAGTTGCTAAGTTATTATAAAGTTGCTTTCCCTAAAATAAATAAAACAATTAAACAGATACAATTTTATAACATTAACTAAAATTACTATAATAAATAGTCTGTTCAACGAGAGAATATATCATGGTGACAGTTGCTGTCTGTCATCTCAATTCAATTCAAGGGTAATTGTATTTTCTGTTTTGCATATGTTTGAAAGTGGTAGACAACATTAAATTATGACAGAAAGAATCTTCTTGGGCTGAAAATGTCTATAATTGTAAAATTTAAACAATGTTTCGGACAGTAAGGGTACGAACATAGTGGAGGCAGGTTTCTGCTTTCCGGCAACCAGCGCCGTCTCTGGGGACCTATTCTTGACCACTCGCATCTTCAAATATCGCTCGCATCTCGCATCTCCTAAAAAGCCATATAACAATACACAGATGCGTAACTTTGCGTATATGCCTCACGTGTATTGTATATGGCTATTTCGGAGATGCGAGAAGGATTCGGGAGTAGATAATTAAGAGGAAATTTACCTGATTAACTAACCTAACCTAACCAAACCATATTCAAACGCCGCTCGCGCCGTCTCGCCGGGGCCGCACATAGGTGTATTTGGTCGGTAAACCACAGCCCAAAGTGATATTTTTATTTTCATTTTATCTTAACTGAACACAAATCTATAAATACTAAATGTAAGCATTTAATTAAGCAAGTTTATTAGTTATTAAGCTTTTTTAAGTCCGTAAGTTGACTATCAAATGAAATAGCTATATTTCAGTTAAAGTATAGATTATCTTGAATGTATTCTGAATATTTCTAAGAAGATTATAAAATAGTGGAATTGTTTGTAGTACTTTTTGCAAATTGTTCATAATAACTGTCATGATGGATACAGAGCCAACTTTGTTGGCTCTGTTATTTTCTTATCATATTTTTTTATTTTAGAAACGTTTCCTTCTATTCTATTTTTTATAATGTTTTATATTTTAAAAATCAGAGCATTTATAAGTGTAAGACTATTCAGCAATATTCCGCATGGAAATTAGTATCCGTTCAATGCTTAAAGTCTCTAGCATTGGAATATGCACAAAAATCTTGCCAATGTTTGCCACTGCCAAAAAACATTGATTTAAATAGATTCTAAAAGGAAATAGTCTTTACCCTATTAACACCCATCCTCGCTCAAATATCGTCTATAATATACAAATTACTTTCTTGTTCTAGCATCCTCATCCAATTGCTTGGTTTTGCACAGAATGACCCTATTTGATCGGTGGAAGGGTTTCAGAGTAGAGAAAAAAATATTGTGTAGAAAAAGTGGGGTTCCATATTACTTTAACCTTTCCTCTAATTAATAGGTAATATTACTAGCAAAAAGCAAAAAATCATAAAACATAATTTTTCCCAACTTTTAGTTCTTAATACTACCCCCTGTGCGCCGTCGGCGCGTGCAAAGCAGAAATAAAATAGGATTTCGTTCCGGTGAAAGCGAGAACGCCGATGAACGCTGGTTGACGGTGCTTGCCTGCTTTCACTGTGAACTAGCCGATTTGATAACACGCTTTAATTTTTCAAGGTTATAAGCGCGAGGCGGCTATGACGCGGCGCTACTATATTCATATACAGGGTGTCCCAGAAATAGAGGTGCAAATTATTTTAGCAACTGGTGAGTATGGTTCAACCCAGAAGCAGGTCTATGAGGGTTTTTTTTTCACAAATAATTTTTTTTGAAAATTCGGAATTTTTGAATATATTTTTTTGGAATTTTTTTTGCAATTTTTTTAGTTTTTATTTAAAAAAATGGTTTCTTGATAATATGGAAACATGGTAGTAGATTAAATTTACAAGAAAGAAATCCAGAAAGATCCACTGGTTCTCAAACAAATCTCGAAGTATTGGAAAGGATGTATATGGGACTAAGAACTATTGACTACAATAAAACAACGGAAAGCAGCATATTTTGGTCATATTTTTCGAAATAACAAATATAGTTTCCTACAGCTGATCGTTGAGGGAAAGATTGAAGGACGACGGGGCATCGGGCGTAAACGGTTTTCCTGGTTGCGGAATTTGCGCCAGTGGTTTAATATAGGAGAGGCCAGTGCAATTATCCGTTTGGCTCAAGAGAGGGAAGAATTCCAATTGATGGTCGCCAACCTCCGATGAGGAGAAGGCACATGAAGAAGAGGGTTCTCAAAATTTTAGCAAAAATATTTTTTTTGGATTTTTTAAAAGTAAAATAACTCCATTATTTTGGACTTATTTGAAAAACGATAAAGAGAAAATATATGTTTCTTTTATCGAGATCTACCCTTTAAAATACTTGCACTTATTTCTGGGATATCCTGTTTATAACAATACACGTGATGCGTATACGCAAAGTTGCGAACGATGTCAAGAATAGGTGCCCAGATTGGCGCTGACTACCAGTAAGCGGCAAACCTGCTTGCACTGTGTTCGCACACTAATACATCTTACCAAAACATTGTGCAGCTTTAAAAATTATTGACAATGACAGTCCAAGGAAATATTTTATTTCAGAGTTTACATAGTTTCCCTATTTTTTTTAATTACGTTTTTCATTTTTAAATCAAAGTTTTACGCAACATCAAATTATGAAAGAAAGAATCTTCTTGGGCTAATAATGTCTATAATTGTGAAATTTAAACAATGTTTTGGACAGTAATATATCTTACCAAAACATTGTGCAGCTTTCAAAATTATAGACAATGCCAGTCCAAGAAAATATTTTATTTCAGTCTTTACATGGTTCCTTATTTTTTTTAATTAGACTTTTCATTTTTAAATCCAGTTTATAGACATTTTTTATACTTCGCCGAACTGTAACTTGTAATATTCTAACGTGCGATATATGTTTGATGGATTTCATTTTATTTTATTTTATAAACAATGTACGTAAGGTATACCACGTACTGCCCAAATATCATTTTATTATCAAGATATTTTCAAGATATTACTAGATATCAATGAATGCACCAGCCTGATATGTATTTCTTTATACTCTTATAATCAAATAATTTTGGTGATTAAGTGGTTAAATTATTAATTTATTTGTCTAAAGGAATTCAAAATATTATGGTAATTATACTTTGTTGTGTGTCTCCAGCTGACTTTGTAGACCCACGGGTTGGATTTAATGTTACATTCGAAGTATACATCTACCCCTTCACGAATGAGGCTGCCATTTAAGTTACTTCCCAGATCAAGTGTTAGGAGTTACATCTAGAAAAGCAAAATCAATAAACATTAATTTTATCCACGAGTTTCGGCAATAGGTTAAATTAACATTTTCTTTTAAATTCATCTTCTTAGGAGTTCTGGAAATATCTTTTTAAAAATTTTTTTTTTTTAATCATTTTTAATATGTTTTATAAAATAGAAGTATAGAGTACCATTATATTTTTTAGATAGCTCATAACAAGGCTAAATACACTCACACCGGCAAAAAACGGCCACTAAAAACTAAACTCCCAATTTCAGAGTTCGATTTCTCGTGAACCACTCATTAGATTTTTGATGATTTTTTAAATTGTAAAATTAATTCCTTCTTAACGGATGCTACATCAAAAAATTTATTCAATTTAACTTCCAGCAAATACAGGGCGCAACAATAAGACGAAGTTTTTTGTACCTGTAGGGTGCAGCAGCTCAAGTAGCTATTAGGGGAATTTCGCCTAAAATGACATACTTTTTAGAATAGAACTCTATAACTTTTATTTTACAAACGGCAACAACCAGAATGAACAAATAACATGGGAACATTTATCAAAGGTGAGTATAAGACATTTACTGACTTAAACAAATACCAACATATTTAAATTGATAATCTTAACCTAATATACTCTATGTCATTTTAGGCACATGTAGTCGGATAAAATGACATAGGAGTAAACACTGCAAAAAATAAACTCATTTTATCACATACATCGGCTATTATGTTGAAGATCGAACACATATATCACAAGTAAACATCTTAGCTTTTGGATCTATTCCGGCGCATTCAATGTGAGACCATTTCATGTATGACTGGCATTTTACCCACATTTCCATAGGTTTGGATCGCAAATAAAGGTCATTGCAGTAGATGCAAGCAACCTCATCGTTGTCGTCGGTAGTAGTGGAATCGGAAAAACGATTCATTATATCGAGCGACACGTTTTGTCTCTTAGACCTAAATTTTTTCATCGGTATTTTTGTTTCTGTCTTTCTCGTTTTAATTCATCTAAATTTGGTGTTGAAGTAAAAACCAACGGATCTTGACTGCTTCTTCTTTCTTTGTTTTTTATTCCACGCCTTTTGGAGTGGGCTTTATCTCTTCTAGCCTTACTATCTAGTATTCTGTTTCTTGTTCTGAGTTTGTCGATTGTTGAAAAGTATCCATTTCTAATGGATGCTTTTCAATTTGATTTTGCAAACCTGAACATCCAGGTTCAGTGAGATCAGTTTGATCTGATGGTTCTTCTAAGACCAGGTTCGTGACACGAAGAATTAAAGAATTATTTATTAAGAATTAAGTTTTAATGACATTACTATGTTATTATTACCCATAAATACGTACCTATGTCATACATTAACCCATTAATACATTGCCAGCCATTTTATTGTCTAACTTTCACAAAATATAATTATTAGACTTATTAGCATTGGAAATCAATGATAACGAATGGAACTTACCTGCCTTGTATAATAACTTCCGCAAAAAAAATTACGTTCAATTTTGAAATATGAAAAACGAAACTCGTACTAAAAAACTGCTTCTGACTCAAAACACATATACTCGTCTAAAAGCTACAAGACAACTGATTGACATCCCGTATTAAATGTGTCACGTGACGCACATGTGAGGAAGAAGTAGAGATAGAACAACACCAACGGGAAATTTGAATTTGGGCAGTATGTCATTTTACCCGCATATGTCATTTTAAGCGAAATTCCCCTACTAAATGCGAGAGATCACATTGTAGCTTTATCTTTTGTGAGCATTTTTGTTTTTTTAATCACGACACTATCTCCACTATCTCTGTTTGTATTGAGGATACGCTGTTTTAAAACGAACGTCTCGGAAAAAATGCTTCGCAGGCAAAACGACGATTCATCCTTGAAATTGACTTTTAGTCAATACCCATCTCAAGGACTTTCTCATATATCCCAATTCACATGTAACGCGCAAACTGAAGACGTGTTCGATGATGTCTTGGAAGTAGCTATTTTCTCTTAGTCTTCGTTGGATTGTTCTTTCACTGAATTAAGTTCTACGCACGGCTTGTAGCAGATGCTGATTCTAAAACGCCTGTAATTCTACGATTTCGTTAAGTATTCAGGACAATAAAGCGGTCGTCAATTGCATTTTTCTTCCGTTTTCTTCCGGAACCCACTCGCCTGGTGAAATTTCCCGTTGCCATATACCGATTCCAGACATCCTGGACTGTTGTTCGATGTATACCCAGGGTATCGGAAACATAACGTTGACTTCGCCCATCCTCAATTAAAGCCACAATACGAGCAACATCCATCGTATATATTTCAAATACTCATAAATCCGTTTTCGATTAATTGTCGCCTTGATCCTATTATACATAAAACTTCTGCCTGCGAAGCAATTTTTCCAGATGTTTTCGTTTTTTTAACAGCAGGGCGTATTCTAATACAAAACAGAGATAATGTTCGTGATCATTGGATAGAGACATGAAATTATTAAGATAGATAGGCAACTATATAATACCATTTCAATTTTATTAACAAGGGCCGATATGCCTGCTGCCGTAGTCGGAGGAAGAAATACTAAGGGAAGAGTGGGGTGCGGGGATGGGGGTCTGTTTTTAGTTAATTTAAAATTAAATTTAGTCTACATGTAAGACCACTTTGTGTGCTTTTAATAGGTCGAACATATTATAAACGATAAATACGACTAATTAAAAGCATACAAATGTTCTTATATATTCGGATATTAATTATAAAAATTTAAAAACAGTAAGTAGTATATATTAAGTTGTTAAGTTATAATTTAATCTTTGGCGGTTTTCAGCAAGTAGCAGGCAGTTTTACATAACTTTCCTCCCTTTGAAGTGAATTGGAAACGGCTATATGTATAATTTTGGTGTAGGCAAGATTCCCGGTTTGTTTTCCGTTTTGAGACCTGAAATTAATAAAACCAAATAATTAGATTTATTCATTGCTTGATCATGCTAATATAACGGAACGCGCCTCCTAATTCCTTACATGCACCGTAAAAAAAATAAATAATTTTTTTTTAGTGTTTTTATTTAGTTAGTACTAAACAGTACTAATTTAAAAAATCTATAATTTTTTTTTTTTTTTTTTTTAAGTATAATTTAATCTTACCATTGTATTCTTAGGAAACCCGGTGTACAACAATTAAATTCCATGATAAAAAATAACTAAGAGTCTATACAAAACAACCAAATTGTCCCACTATTTTTAACAGCCTTGTCTAAACAGAATACTGCCAAAAAATCGGAAGGAATTTATAGGTTTACAATAATTCGACAAACCAAAACTAAATTAAACGTAAATCACAACAAAAGCGTCTCTGGGTGTCCCCCTTGTGGTCAGTTAAAAATCAAAATTTGATTATTGTCAGATATAGACATTTGCATTGTTGATATTGACAGTTTTAAATATTTTTAAAAAAAAAAAAAAAAAAAAAAGAAAAACATTTATTTTTAATGAACTGTCATTTCCATTTAAGTTTCCCGTGATTAAAAGGTCGTGATTAAAAAAAACAAAATGCCCACAAAAGATGAGGTTACAATGTGATTTAGTTTGGTTTGACAATAGCTACTACAGCTGCTGCACCCTACAGGGTGTTACAAAGTACGGGCAAAAAACTTCGTCTTATTGTTGTGCCCTGTATATGCTTAAAATAAATTTGGAATAAAAATTTCTGACGTGGCATCCGTTAAGAAGGAATTAATTTACAATTTAAAAAAAATGATCAAAATCTAATGAGAGGTTCGCGAGAAATCCAACTTTGAAATTGGGACTAGTTTTTAATGGCCGGTTTTTTTTGCCGGTGAGTTAAAAAAAAAAGAAAATAATTTACAGGATATCCCATTTAAAAAACATAAGTTTGTGTCATATCTCTAAAATGACAGCTCCCAGTAAAATTCTAGTTACGCCATTGAATTTTAGGTTAAAATAATGTCAATGTCATAATCTATTAAATTACTTTCATTTAAAATTAAAACATATTGTGTCTTTAAAATGCTTTCTGCATAGTTGTTTATTCTGACTGAAACCTGTCACAGATTAATAACTAAATCTGGCAAACTTTTTCAGGATAAATTTCTAATTTTAATTTTATGAGTGAATTTCGACATTTCCCTCGTTCTGACTAAACCAATCTTGAGTGTAGTAACTTCTGATAACATTTACACGGACTGTAAACATTTAAGTGCTTTTCTCTTTGTACTCGATCTAGCGTCTAGAAACTTCTAGGTTTTACCGTGGGTCGTAATTCCGAATATGTGTTTTGCGGCGAACTTTGTCCAGATAGAAATTAAAATATGGCTGGTTAGAGCCCGTTACCGTCCTTTGAGTGGCCTTTAAAACTTTTAAAAGCGCACTAGTTTTATCGGTTATAGTGGTCAAAGGTTTGCGGCGTATTAATAATTTGTGGATATTGGCAATTTAAAATACCCCTGGTCGACTTCATAAGAAATAAAATGCTCCAAATTTTCTTTTAGATAGAAGATTGATGTAATACATAAGAAAATAAATTTAATTTGCCATGAAATTTGTATTCCTCTGAAAGGCAATTGAATCTGTGTAAACCATAATTACAGGGTGGTCCAGCCTTCCGATCGAAAAAAAGCTTTAAATCAGGTTTCAAGTTTTTAAGAGATTTTCCTATTTTATTTCAAATATACGGGCAATACAATAATGGTTGTGATTCTAATAATGTTTTCTTACTATACCGGGTGCGTCTCAAAAGTGGCTCACCCTATAACTTTTTTATTTTTTCAGATAAAACAACGATATTTGGTATGTTAGTATATGACATAAATTAGGATTGATTGACATATTCAACTGTTTTCGGTCACTTCCGGTTTCACCGGAAATGACTACAACTTTTGATATTTAAATGACACCCTCGGTATTTTTTTAATTCGATAGAAAATGACACTCTCAATGAATGGCATATCATATGTCAACTTTTGGTATTTTTGCATATGGTTTATTTGAAATTGAAACATGCGATTCATAACGACAACTTGACTCGAAATACCAAGTGTGGTATCAAATTATTCGTAAAAAATGCTAATGAGCCACCCTCGTTCCATTTGATAGAATTGATACATGATTAAAAATACAATTTGGACATCTTTTACCAGGCCAGGACAAGAAACTAAATACATTAGATGATCAAATGTATTTTTCCGAGGCTCGTTGGTTAAAAATTTGAGTTTTTAACACAGTCAATTACATTTCGTATATATACAGGGTGTTTCAAAACAAATGCGAAAAACTTCAGGGGGTGATTCCTTGTTCAAAATAAAGGGTAGTTTGCTTCATAAACGTTGGGTCAAAAGTCAACCATTAGGGAGATATTGCGGTACAAAGATGGCGGAAAAATAATGTTTTTATTTTTTATCTTGAAAACGAAAAGAGATAGACTAATAAAATTTTATGGAAGCATTACTGTTATGAAAACAAACTTTCTGGTAATTTTCTCACTTTTTTAAAATGAGTGGAAGGGGTTGAAATAAACTACCCCTATCATTCTTGTTAACGAAATTTAAAGAAAAATCTTATCAAATACATGCAAAAAAAATTAATTTGGATAGTTTAGTTTGTTTAGAAACTTTTTATTCTCTTGTATTTTTTTGATAAAACTCACCGATTTGAAATTAAAAAATAAAATGTAAAGCATTACATGTCAGGACAAAAAACTGATCAGGACTATTTTCTGATAAAGAATCTAGTGGGCTGCTGTAATTTTTTTAGGAAAAAATCTAGTCGGCCGCTGTTACTTTTTAGAATGTTCCTAATATTATTTTATTTGACATTACTCTACTGCAATACGTTATTATCTAGATGATTATTATTATCGTTATTATCACTAGATTCTTAATCTAAAATTGTTTTTTGTCCTGACATGTAATACTTTACATTTTATTATTTAATTTCCAATCGGCGAGTTTTATCAAAAAACACAAGAGGTAAAAAAAGTTTCTAAACAAACTAAACTATCCAAATTAAAGCATTTGCATGTGTTTGATAAGATTTTTCTTTAAATTTCGTTAACAAGAATGATAGAGGTAGTTTATTTCAACCCCTTCCACTCATTTAAAAAAGTAAAAAAATTACCAGAGAGTGTGTTTTCATAACAGTAATGCTTCCATAAAATTTCATTAGTCTATCTCTTTTCGTTTTCAAGATAAAAAATAAAAACATTATTTTTCCGCCATCTTTGTACCGCGATATCTCCCTAATGGTTGACTTTTGACCCAACGTTTTAAAACAAAACTACCCTTTATTTTGAACAAGGAATCACCCCTAAAAGTTTTCCGCATTTGTTTCAGAAACACTTCCTGTATATCCTTAAAAATCAAGTTCTTAAATTTAACGAAACTCAAAAAGCATAAAAACGGAGGCGTAGATATAAGTGTAAAAAGTTAAAATATTTATTAACGCTTTATAGAGAAATCGTTTTTAAAAATATCAATTTGACTAAATATAACTTTTAAACTGTATTTAAATATAGAAAGAATAATATAAAATTTCAACTCAAAATATGTATCCACGGGGTACTTTTTTAAAATTATTGAATACATTGTAGCCGGGAATAAATGTTATTTAATTTTTTATTGCTATATTTTAAAATAAACGCACGTAGATTATTTTGAGCTAAAAGCGATATGGATGTTGTTTTTATATTTAAATTGTTTGATATTAAATATTTCTAAAAATGGTTGCGTTTCTCTACAGAGAAAAAATATATAAAACTGTTTTTTGGCTACAGTAATAAATGATTTAATTTTTCACCTTGTTAGAATTTTAAATTAATTTTGTTGACCATGTTAGTGTGATATTTGATTATAGTTTACATTCAAGTAACATATTACTTAAGTCCAAGGATGTAACATAAAAAGTCATTACATATAAAGGGTACAGGGAAAAACATGATAAGCGCCAATTTCTTAATTTTTGGGGTTTTACAATATTATAGTAGGTCTAACTGGTCCCTATAAAATGTATAAACTCTGCAGGGCTGTTAAATCATATTATGATATATGCCTAGTAAAATATACACACAGGGAAAGAACTTGATAACCACCAGCCATCCAGAGAAATAACGTCCATTTAATTGCGTCATTTTTTGTCAAGCAGTGAACTTTCTCTGGAGACTCTGCCCAAGTTAATATACATGTGTGTTAATATAGCTGTAAGTTCCCGAAAGTACTTTTGAAGATCTACACTGCCTCGTATCTGAGTGTATTTTGAAAACTTTTTTTTTAGTTTGTTAGGTGTTCACATTTTCATTATTTTTTTTCTGATTTTCAAAAAAAAAAATTTGTGTTTATTTTATTTCTTGTTAGTGTAATTAGTAAACCTACAAAACATAGTTATTGCAGGTATAATAGATGTCACATTATTACGTTCTGAGGCGTTTTCTGACTAGATCATATTACCTAGCGGATAAGTAAATCACTATGGAAACGCAACATATCAACGACTTCCATTTACCATCTTTTTTTGCACAGGTAGTGCTCAAAACAAGCCCAAAATTCATGCTACCTGCACTTTTCAAAAATGTTTTAGATAACATTCAATACAGTATCGCCGTCTAAAACAGTATTAGACAGCGTCAGAGAAAGAAGTGGTACGCGCTTATTAAATTAAAACTATTAAAGTTTCTGAGGTTTAATTAAGGGTTTTGTGGTAGTTCTAGGTTCCATTGCCGTGCCGAATAAGAAGTTTAATTAAGGTGAGTTTATTTTATCTCACTGAGCAACTAGTTGGTTACTGTTTATTGTTTTTATTGAGATATATTATATTTCTGAATCTCAGATAAATTTTAAGATATTTGATTGAATATAAAGAAAAGATAATTTGCAGATGATAATATTGAAATATTTCTTTATAGTGAGTTATTTATAATTTGTCTATGTGACTTTAACAGAAGATCGGAATATATTTGTGTATTAATATTATCCAATTAATCTTGATTGAATATTAAGAAAATATGATTTGCGGATGATAATATTGAAGTATTTCTTTACAGTGATTTATTTATATTTTGTCTAAGTGACTTTAATAGAAGATAAGAATATATTTCTGTATTTGTATTATCAAATTGATCTTGAATGAATTATGATTAGCTTTATTATTTAGTACAGTTAGCCTTTGGGGCGTAGTGACCCTGTGTAGCGTAGTTAGACTTGAAGAGTAGTTAGCCCCGTAGTGTAGTTTGACTATTAACTTGTGCATTTTTTTAGCCTGTGTGGCACTTTGATAGCCTGTGTGGCATGTTTTTTTTAATAGTCTGTGTGACCAGCCTGTGTGGCATTTTGATAGCCTGTGTGGCATGATTTTTTAATAGTCTGTGTGACTAGCATGTGTGGCACTTTGATAGCCTGTGTAGCACTTTGATAGCCTGTGTGCCACTTTGATAGCCTGTGTGGCACTTTGATAGCCTGTGTGGCATTTTTTAGCCTGTGTGCCACTTTGATAGCCTGTGTGGCAGTTTGATAGCCTGTGTGGCATTTTTTTAGCCTGTGTGGCATTTTATTATCTTATTTAAACTTTTATTTTTAAGTTGGACTATTGATAAATCATTCAAGTACCTGTTTAATTTTAAATTCACTTTATTTTAATAATAACTGGTAACATTGTTGCTCGAACTATGTTTTTTCTCTTTAATTGCAGGTAGGTCATCTCGGTAGCCAGGTCACACAAGACTTTTGTTGCTATACAACATTTGTCCATTTGCAGCGCCCAGATCAAAGTTGGCTATTACCATTAGTAACGTACCATCTATTAGTATTATTTTTATTTTATATTATTAGTTGTATTTTATTATACAACATTTACACCCTTTAAATTTGTTTTATGGTTTTTATTTTTAATTTGAGTTGACAGCTTGAAAAAAATAATTTTGGCCCTTACAATTTATCCACGTAAGTATGTATAATCTAGGGTTTCCTGGTTCTCCTGTAAAATTAGTAAAATAGGCCCTTATCACGTTTTTCTCCTGGACTCTTCAATAGATTTACTAATGTTTGTTGTTATGCATGATACTAATGATATGTTTTCTTTATGAGTTAAGGTATAGATCGCAGAGTATGCAAACAAACAATTGATATATGCAACAGTTCAAAGGCATTTAACAAGGAATTTTATGTAAAATGGTTCAACCAAGGAAGGGGATTACAATTTCTTGTAAACCATTCATAGCGGAACACAGAATGTGTTAAAAATAATATTGCACCCAAAAAACGTTTTACTCTACACATTATAATACTTGATTTTAGTGACTTACGGTGTATATCTAATTTCCATCCATCTTCAATTCCACTGTCGGAGATTTGGGGTTGTTGACCTCGGCAAGATAGGTACTTTCCTGAGTCTTCAACAGTTGGTACGAATGTTAAAACACTGGTAGTTACGTTGCCGTCTGGACTTGTCTGAAATAAACAAATAACATTATTTAGTTAACCATTTGTCAAATTAAAATATCTAGATATTCGAGTTTTTATTTTTTTAGAGATTAATTTGCTCTTAACTGCAAACTTTGGAATTTTCATTGTTAGGTACTAGTTTAATCTCAGAGTTTGACAGGGCAAGTTTAACGCCCTTTAAACAAGAAAGCACTAAAAAATCACAAGTTTTATCACAGTTTGGCGCTAATGGACGATCTATACAGGGTGGTAGAAATTCGGGGTACGAGCATTGGTATCTCGGAAACCGTAATAGATACAAATATGGTTAAAACGGGGCAAAGTTGCGCCTTGGGATGTTCAACAAGATGCTATTAAAAAACTTGTAAAATTTTCAAGGATTGCTGAGTTTTTCGGAAAAAACGGATATTTTTGAAAATCAATTTTATTTTTTCCTGTCGTTAATTTTTAATGAATCAAAAAACACGAGCACATTCTCATAGCCACTTTATTAGGGCTATCTGACAGTGTTTTTAAATTTTCAAATTAGCTGATAATTTGTGAGATACACAGGCGATTTTAATTTTTTTAAATGCGGACCTGCATTTTTTATTTCCATTGTTTATTCCTACATCTTTATATACAGGGTGGTCCGAACTGTATTCCGGAAACTTCGACAGCATATTTTACTGATAAAAATAAGTAAAAAAGTTCATATAAATGTATGTCTTAAAATGCTTAGTTTCAGAGAAGTTTCATTTTTATATTCAATTTTTCCAAATAATTTCTGAAGTGACGTCAATATTTGGATGAAAATAGGTGTCTGGGAGTTTTTGACGTGATAAATTTGATTTTGATGTCAATATCACTCCCTCTTTGTAGGGGGCGCCACCTACATGTGTTCTAACTTTGAAGAGTAATAACTTTTGTCCATACCTGTTAAAACTACTGAGTGAAAAAATATACATTTCCGTGATTTCCTACGTCAAAAATATCTCTTGGTAAAAATCGCTACGAGCAACCGTTCTCAAGATATTTAGAATGGAAATAGTCAATACATGTCATTATTGACTAAAAATAAACGTAGTTATTTGATTGAAATGGAAAATTTGGGAAATTCTTATTTTTTTAAACTAACCATAAATTGTTGCACAAAAACATTTCAAATTTATGATTTCAGTCTAATAACTATTTAGTCAACATGTTTAATTTATGTCAATGATGACAGGTATTGCTAACTTCGATTCCAAATATCCCGAGAACCATTACTCGTAGCGATTTTTACCTACAGACCTTTTTCCGTAGAACACGTCATAAATGTATATTTTTAACTCACTAGTTATATACAGGTACGGACGAGTTATTACTCTTCAAACCAGTTAAAAAATATGTAGATGGCGCCCTCTACAAGTAAGAGTCATATTGATAACAAAATCAAGTTTCTCATATCAAAAAACTCCCAAACACCAATTTTCATCTAAATATTACGTTACTTCAGAAATTATTTAGAAAAAATCGATATAAAATTGAAACTTCTACACCCTGTATCTCCGAAACTACTCATTTTAGGGCATACATTTATACGAACTTTTTTACTTATTTTTATCTGCAGAATAGGCTGCTAAAGTTTCCGGAATACAGTTCGGATCATCCTGTATATCGTAGGTTATATTTTTTATTTTGTAACGATTGGATTTTCGTGAAACAAACACTAAAAATAATCGCTTCATCGTCATTTATTTTTCTTTTTAAAGTGGTATAAAAATCCTTTCCATGTTCAGAAAATTTTCTTCTCGAACGTTTAGAAGAAGAAAATCGATAAAGTATGTTTGTGTTGGGTGGTCTACCTTCGAGCGATTTTTAAAATGATCATTCATGTATTAACCGATTTAGTGCTTCTTGTTCATAAATATATTTTGTATACAGAAATAACCATAATAAAAACACACCGCGTAAAATTTAAACCATCTGCACCTTGCCCTAGGCTAAAATATAATTGAGTATAAACAGTTTTATGTTTTACTTTCTAATTTTCGGGTAGTAAAACAATATCCACAGGCATGCATAGAACAAAGAACGGAAAATGATTCTTTCGCACTAGTAAGCACTAGTGGTTTTTATATTTTGCATTTAACAGAGTGAGAATATTATAGGTTAAGTTTATAAAATTTTCTTTACATTTATAGGTACGTAATTTAAATGCGTGGTTTTAATATATTATACAGGGTCCGGGAATAGTGCGTCGGGCATCTGTAGCTTCTAAAATAAAAAACTTAGCAATTTTGTTTAAGTGCAAACCTAAAGTATGTATTAGGGTATATATCAGGAAAATAATTTAACCTCTACAGGGTGACTCAAAAAGGGTGAGTGGATCAGGATGATTTTTTAAACAGAATACCCTGTATCTTAGCATACCCCGCAATAGCGTAGATTTGTGCTTGAAGTACCTATACTGGGGTAGGTGCCCATTGTATTGGTTCGGAGTAATTAGTTTTCGGTCGAAATACTCCCATCCCTGTCCCTGCTTAGGTAATTTGTAGGTTACTTAGTCAACTACTAACTTGTAGCTAACTTTTATCGCCAGGACCATTAGTGGCAGGAATTTTATTATTTCCATACGAACTCGGAGTAATGAACTGCGTTTCACAAACTAGTCCCTAACTATAAACCGTCACAAAGACAATTCAATATTTAATTTGGCTATAATAGATTAAAACAATTATACGTGACCCTAGAAGCATCAACATAAATATTTGAGTGATACAACATCAAAAGAGAGACAAAGGAGTAGCAAAAAATCCGCTATAGTTTAATAAATCGTTAGATGATGCACACAATATTAGGAATTAGTAAGTATATGAAGGATATATAAGAAATTTGGCAGATAAAAATACACAATAAGCGAGAGAAAAAAAAACAGGAAATATATCGAAATAATAAAATACATACTCAGTTGTTTCTTCATTTACAAAATTTATTTCATAGATTTAGTTAAGTTACTAATAAGAAATCAATTAAATATTGATGTTGCAAACTAGAAAACCGTAAAAAACATTTCACTTTAATTTGATCAGCAAGAACTTTACGTGTACTTTCCCTTAATTCTCTAAAAGCTGTCGGGATTCTTCATAAAATTGAGTTATTGTTTCTTTTGCCTCCCTTTTCTCCGAGCGTCCATCTATTCACTTCCCGTTGACAAAAATTCGTTTAGGGAACAAAGTAAATACTGCAACCGCTTCGAAGCTATATTATATAAAGAAATAAAAGCGTATTTTTTCACCAAAATAACATTACGTACCGTTTCCAATTTATGTCGTTTATTAAGAGAATTTAATATTATTGAACGGGATTCAATCGCGATGGCCATTAGGGTCACTTCCGGCAGTTTCTGATATTTTCCGGTCTGTATCGTCGGATTTGTATTGGATTTCGTATTTGGCGGTTATCTATAAAACAATTCCGACTGGATTTTAATTAATAAAATATCAAAGTCCCGGCAGTAATTCGTATTGAAGTTAGATTTATACGTATATAAAAAACCTAAGCGTACTAAATATTTATATAAAAAAAAAAATAAAACTACTTCTAAAAATAATACAATATAATAAAAAATAGACCGTATTGTGCTTAGAGCTTTTGTTTTATATTTATAATCAGCACGGTAAAGTATCTAGACTTTATCCGTTACCTTTAGGGCTCGAACACACTGTCGACTATAGTGTGACCAACGGATCTGTAGCTACGGGGTATCGGCAGGGGAACGCAGTTGTAAACAAAACACGCCCAATTTCATTCATAAAATAGGCATGGTTACGGTGTTATACGAAAATAATGCGTATCATAAATATAATACTCAGATTAATATTTTTTTTCAAAAAACTTTATGCTGTTTTAATCGTTACTGTGGAGTTCGCAGATAAACACTAAAAGCTTTTATTAAAGCTCCCTTAAATATTTTGAATTATTTTATTATTTTGTTGTTAGTATAATAGAAGAAATAATTACCAGCTGGGGGTTGGAACCTTTGATGTTACACAGCAAAATAAAACACTAAATCAGTACAATACCTTTGTTGTACCAAACCAAAACACTTTTAATTTTACACTGGACGCACGTTTCGCTAACCATGTCTGCCATCAGCAGATGATCAAGACTGAGTCTTAAGGTATATTTATTTATTTATATATCTGTACTAACTATATTTTTTTCTATAATACATAATTTTAGATATAACTATTTCCAGCAAAAAAAAATCTTGAAAATAGTTAACTTTGGAAGCGCAAACAAAACATAATTTTACTCACCAGTAGATCCAATATTGACTATTACACTAAAAGATTTACACACTAGATTAACTGAAAGCATCTTTTAAAAATACAGAGATTTTTACAGGGTGTCAAGAAAAAAGTTACACATCAAAGTTGTATTTTTTTGTAATGGAAAACTCTATATAATAAAGGTGAGTTTCATTAAAGAAGTATATGACTGAAATGCAAGAGTTTTGACATATTTAACATTTTCTAAAAATGGAGAACAATTTTTAACCCCAAGCGTTTCCCTGCAAAAGGAAAATTCGATTCTTCCTGCAATTTTTGCAAAAGCTTTCTAATTGTCGGGACGAGTTTGAATTCGAGATAAAATCTATTTATCAAATTCCTGACCACTTCGAAAAAGTCGTCGAGCTTTTCGACAGCAGTCTCACGTGGTCGTTTCTTTCCAGAGCTGGATATCATTTTATTGGGGTTAGTTTTCAGCCTTTTTTTATCTTGTGTGAATTTTTTTATAGCCGATACCCTAACTCCGGTATAAAGAAATATCCGCTCAAGTTCACGTTTAAGCGGCAACTTAAGCGAACTCTCTGTAGCTTCTTCATCGCAAACCCTATTATGAACACAAAGAAATAAACCAAATGAGATTTCATCCACGTTATTATTAACTTACCTATATAATAGCTATTACTATATAAATAATACCTATAAATTAGCTATTATTTCTCTTGTCTGACTGTGTAGCGTCTTACCCTTAACAAATTTATTCATTTTAAAACGCAAATATACGATCAAACTTGATATTAATAATTAAAAACTACGAACGAAAAACATTATAACAAGATAACAAAACAATAAAACACAACTTAACTATCAAATATACGAAAAATATAGGAATTAAGTTTAGGATAACCGGTATAAAATAATGAAATAAAGTAATAATGATCAAAAAAATGACACCGCCACTGGATATTTCAATAGTATTCAATATTCCTACTCTTTTCAGAAGAGACCGTGAAGTTGGGGATAAAGCAAGCGAATAGGAAAGGCGTAAAAGCCATGGCAACCGCGTGGTAACAAATCCTGTGACGTACTCTCGCCAATCATGTTCGATGAATAGGCGGCCATGCGCGGCGATGCCGGTTTGCCAATGATATCGTTGAAAAATCTTCAACTTTCATAATAAGCAGATTATACAGAATGAAAGAAATAAGTTATTAAATAAAACATATCGAACAATATGAACTACGTTAAAATTCCTTAGTAATATACGTCAGAATATATGCTTAACACATTATATATAACAGAAATATATTAAATTTATAGTTCATGTCTGGCAATTTTGCAATTTTATAGATAAACGTGGCAATATCGATTTTTTTTCTCGCATTCCTTCCGTAGCTTCAGATCCGCTGGTTAAACAGTAGGTCGCACCGGCCCCGGCCAGGCAGCTGCTACCTCTAAAACCATTAAATCAAATGATACAGCTCACACTAACGTCCTGGCCGTCCGTTGCTAGCTGCGACCAGTAGACTGCACTAAAATATTACTATTTTCTGCCGCTTGTTGCCGGTTTTCTTCCAAATTAATAATTTTTCAGATGAAATCCCTCAAATTCAATGCACAATATTTTATTTTCTATAAGATATAGTGTTTTAGTGTAGTTTTTGCACACGTGCAGAAAATCCAAAGAAATAGTATGCAGGCTGGATCAAAGGGAAAGTTAAACCTAGTCCCTTTTTTATCAAGGATCTTAAGGGTATTAAAAATTCAAAACATTTTTATATGATATACTCTATTTATGGTTGGTATGATACCTGTTATTATACCTTCGAGTTTCGATGTTAAAAAATATTTTCTTTAAAATCATATTTAAAGTTTTTCTACAATCACTTGTTTTGTTATTAAATTAGTTTTTTAGTTGTATTGTAGTCATGTACAAGGAGGACAGCTGTATTTTAAATATTATATTTAATAATAATAATAATAATAAATAGTCTTTATATTTAGAGCCAGTGTCTGACGACCTTTTTTTAAGATGGCCCTAATATGTTTACTTCTAAAGTCGATAAGAGCCATCAGTGTAGAACTCCATATCAGTAGGAAAAAAACAGAATATCTCCCTTTTTGTCGGTCGCGCGTACAATGCTTTTTGTTCGGCCTATTTGTTACGCATATTCGTGCGCGCTCGGTTCGTTCGGACGCTCAAGTCTGGACGCACCTTTGGGAATAATACTGTTTTTGTCCTTTATTGATATAATGCTGAAAATCTCACGAGTTACATGTCTCACTCTACACATATTAAATTACATAGACGTAGGATGTAGAATATTCTGTTATGAAACGACTGATGGAAAAGAAAAACGGATTGAAAAAGCGGATTTGAAAAACATGAAAATAACGACGTTATCGTGTAGTCGGGGTTGGAGATTTTACTCTTACTCCATACCACACCAGTTAAGTAAACTATTTATTAACGAAAAATCCAAGAATATTTTAAATGAATTATTTAATATTAGAACATTTAATAAGCTCATGAATAGCAACTTCGCTTTTTAGTTAGCTCGGATATTTTAACATTTCTGAAACTTAATTTTTTCTGAAACAATATTTTCTAATTGGTAAAACGTAAAAAATCGTTAGATCTGACAACTCTGTTGAAACTGGTCGTTCATCTGGACGCAGCTATAAACGCAATGCATCCGGCCAGCCGACGCCGGCCAGGTCGTTACGACCTGGTCGTCAGTGAGTTCGAGCCCTTACTTATCTCTCCTATCTCTTATACAGGGTGGCGCCTCTCATACGACGCGGAGACTCCAAGGAGAACGGTAGTTTTATAAAAATGAAATTTTGGGAGCATATGTAGATTAATTGAAAGCATCTTTTAAAAATACAGAGATTTTTACAGGGTGTCAAGAAAAAAGTTACACATCAAAGTTGTATTTTTTTGTAATGGAAAACTCTATATAATAAAGGTGAGTTTCATTAAAGAAGTATATGACTGAAATGCAAGAGTTTTGACATATTTAACATTTTCTAAAAATGGAGAACAATTTTTTAATTTCAATAAAAGCTACCTGAACTGGAATTTTACCGGTATAGCCAAATATGTAGTTAAAACAATTATTTTACTTTAAATCAAATTAAGACTTGACCCAAAAAGTTATCCTAGGTGAGACAAAATTAATATTGAACATTGGTCACCTTTAAAAGCAACTTTTATTTTAAATGGAACACACAGTATATTATTTCGTTATTCTTGGAGAATTCATGTCTCTTCAAAATATTATAAAGGTTGCCTACCTCTCAAACAAAAATTTTCCTAGATATTTTCATTTACATGATTTAGTGCAGTAGATCTTTATTATTTGACAAAATCTAGGTAGCTGGTAATATGCCTGACGTTACTTCAATATAGCTGCTGTCAAATTAGTTCAACTTTAACAACTAGTTATCATTTCGTGTCAGTTAAAAGAAAACAAATTCAAAGAGAAAGAGAGAGAACAATAAAACATCAGAGAGAAAGTAACACGATTACGTTACTCCAGTGAAAGTAACTTACTTCAGAAATTATTTAGAAAAAATCGAAATAAAAATGGAACTTCTACACCCTGTATCTACAAAACTAAGCGTTTTATGACATACATTTATACGATTTTTTTTACTTATTTTTATCTGTAGAATATGTTGCCGAAGTTTTCGGAATACAATTCGGACCACCCTGTATATCCCTTACATTTTCTTTTATTATAATTAATAGAATATCAACATCCGTACAGCAGTAGCTTTTTATTATTGTATATAATATCATGTAGAGTTATTTATCTTTTTTAGTCTCATTATAAAATTCTTGCTTTATATATTTGACATAATAGAGTATAATGAATTTCTGTTCTCAAATTTTATTATTTATTATGGTTGATTTTTGATGATATAGTTTTTATGGAATATGCTATATTCAACATACTTATGCCACTATAAAATATCATTTATTTATTCTAACGTTTTCTTCAAAAAAAGTTACATTATATTCTTAAAAACTTGAAAACAACGACATTATAATTTCTACACGGAAAACCATAGAACATTTTTTTAGTTTCTTGTATTTCTATATCCATTAAAAGCTGGTGGAATTCTTCATGAAATTGTATTATTGTTTTTCTTTACTTCTTTACTTCAAACATCCCTCCACTGATGTTCCGATGACAAAAATTCGTTTATAAAACACAGTAAATACTGCAACCGCTTCGATACTATATTTTATAAAGAAATAAAAGCGTATTTTTTCACCAAAATAACATTACGTACCGTTTCCAATTTATGTCGTTTATTAAGAGAATTTAATATTATTGAGCGGAATTCAATCGCGATGGCCATTAGATTCACTTCCGGCAGTTTCTGATATTTTCCGGTCTGTATCGTCGGATTTGTATTGGATTTCGTATTTGCGGTCGTCTATAAAACAATTCTGGTTGGATTTTAATTAATAAAATATCGAAATCCATGCAGTCATTCGTATTGAAGATAGATTTATATAAAAAAAGCTGCGACATAAACTCAATTTGTTACTTCTAAAAGTAATACAATACAGGGCGAGTCTTAAATAAGTGCAAATATTTTTAGGGGTAATATATTTCGACCCCAGAAACAACGTCAAAAGATTTTTTTCGCTATTTTTTTTCGGAATAAAAATATTTGATTTTTTTTTAATTTTTAGTTAAAAAACAAAATATCTTTATAATATGGCAACATAGGTAGTAGATTAAATTTACAAGAAAGATTATTATCTATTGTCCAAATAATAATAGATCCCAAAAAGAAATATTTTGTAACGTTTTTAGTTCGTTACATGTCTTTTTTATATATAATATATGATGTCTGTCGTATATGATTCCCTCTCGTTCAGGCCGGATAGTTTATTTGACGCGTAATTTTTACGTTCTCTAGTCGGCAACCCTGTTATCGTTTGACACAACCCTGTTATCGCTCTATGGAGGCGCTGTTAACATCGCTTCTGTCAACTCTCTGTGCTGTCGACTGACTTTTGCTTTTAGCGTTCTGTAGCCTAACCTAACCATCCCGGCTTTTAGCGTATTTTTTCATATTGGTGATTATTTAAATCTTGCTGTATAATCTGAATCAGCTGCTATTTCAAAGCAACAGGTAAAGATGAAATATTATCCTTTTAGATTCGATATTATTACTGCATATTTTTAGGGTAGAGCTTTGGATGTCCCAACCTAACTTGTATTTGTATTTTGCTGGCACGTTGGCGTCCCTTTTCTTTTGTCCTCCAGAATGTCACATGGAAGAAAGGACATGTTCTTTATTATTTAGTGGGCCCTCGGAAGTAATTCGAGGTAGGTTCATTTTGTTTATTAGACTTTGTTTGATTTTAAACAAGAGTTTCGTATTTTTAGGGTCCAAGGTACGGACTATTTCCAAGGTTATAGTCCTAAGTTATGGTCCAAGGTACGGGTAGTGTTCCCTTGTACCATTATCCTATGTACGGATGTCCTGTGAACGAGTGTCCCCAGTAGGAATGGTTTTTCTTGCATATAAAGTGCCCCAGCGTGGATGTAGCTTGAGCCCCATGCTGCTTCGTTCCCATCCATAAGCTAGTTAGTAGTTACGGCTGTTCCAATTCATGGTGTCCTCATTCTGGCCCCTTTTGTTGTATTGGATGGCCGAGTACAGAGATGTGAGCCCACCTCACGCTGTTACTGTTTGAAGCAAGATTATATAAAGAACAGCTAAGTTTAGATTTAAGAGTTTTAGCTTATATTTAATATTTAACACATTTTCAGTCTTAAACAATAACGTACATCTTAAGTAATATCGTACAGACTATGTTTAGTGGTTAGATTGTTAAGAACATTCATGTCGATTTAATGTTTAAAATATAATTTAGATCTTAGGTTTCATTGCATTACGTCTTGTAATGGTATTACTTTTATAGATATTATTATTGCACTATTTTAACAGATGAATAACCAAACATAGATTCTAGAATCTAAAGGTTGCAACATCTTCGATTTAACATCACATAAAATATATCAAATTAATTAAAGTAATACTACATTTCATACATTCTCTTAAACTTTACATGTCTTGTATTTTATCATAGTTGTTTTCAAGATTTAGTACAACTCTTAACACCACTTTCTTTGACATATAACCACTATATATTTACTAGAACTTTACAATGTCATGTACCAGCAAAAAACATCATGAATGAATATAGTCACTAGTTGTAAGTAATAAACAACTGTGTTTTCTTTCTCTGTTCATGCCTGGCGCCCAATATTTATAATTTCGAGTTATTATTGTTAATTAGTTCTTTCCAGTGAAATACCTTATCCACGACTGCTCTACCAACGAAAAGCTGCCGTTCGCATATGCTACATTTAAGATATTTTACCACTATAAAATACAATTTATTTTTAGTAACATTTTTTAAACGTTTTACATTATATTCTTAAAAAGTTGAAAACAACGACATAATAATTTCTACACTAAAAAAAACAATAAAACGTTAAAAACTGTTGCAATTCTTCATAAAATTGTATTATCATTTTTTTCTACTTCTTTTATATCAAACATCCCTCCACTGACTTTCTGATGACAAAAATTCGTTTAAAAAACAAAGTAAATACTAATGCAACTACTTCGATGCTATATTATCTAAAAGAATAAAAACGGATTTCTTGACCAAAATAACTTTACGTACGGTTTCGAATTTATATAGTTTATTACGAGAATGTAATATTATTGAGCGGAATTCAATCGTGATGGCCATTAGATTCACTTCCGGCAGTTCCTGATATTTTCCGATGTGTAACGTCGGATTTGTATTGGATTTCGTATTTGTGGTTATCTATAAAACAATTTCGGTTTGATTTTAATTAATAAAATATCGAAATCCATGCAATAATTCGTATTGAAGATAAATTTATATAAAAGCTAACTGCGTTGATGTAAAATAAGAAAAAATACTTTTAAAAATTATCAAGTAACGATACTAAGTAACTAAAGTAACGAGCCCTATTACCAAAAGTAACTAGTGGTTGCGAGTCAATAGAAATTAAAAAAATCTTTATTTCTACAATGGTACATATAGTTTTGCAAATTATAATACAATATAAATGTAGAAAGTTGAGGAGGGGAGTTAATCACCGCGACCTTACAGATCTATTGTGATTACAGTTGGTGGTTGGAACCTTTGGTGTTACACAGCAAAATAAAACACTAAATCACCACAATATACCAAACCACTTTTACTTTTACACTGGACGCGCGTTTCGCTAACCATGTTAGCATCATCAGCAGATGATCAAGACTAAGATAAAAAGTACAATTTGAGCGTTTATAGACTCGCTCAGTGGGTACCGAGTGAGCGTGGCAAGATCTAGCCAACCGAGTCAGAGCCCACCGAGCGTAACAGTTAGATTTCCACCACTAGAGTAGTAGGAACAAAGAACTTGAAGGAACTGGACCGTTGTCTCTGTTCATACTATCTTTACATTTATTAATTCTGATGCTTTCATATGCATCTAATGTAAGATCAATTGTGTGTTCCCCTTTCTTGAGTTAAAACTCATCATACAGTCTCAGGGCTTTAACAAAAGCTAGTATCTGAGACGGCTCCACAGAGGCTAGCTCTCCGTCCTCGACATCAGCCGTACCAAAGTTCATGGCACGAATGGTCGTCGTCCCAGCGCACTCAGTGATAAGGTGTTCTGGTGTTTTCCCATTTTCCCCACAGAATCTGCATTCGCCGTTATTTCTCAGCTTCAGCCTACTGAGGTGTTCATTGAGGAGAAGATTGTTTTTACTTAAATCAAGGAAAACCTTTGACTTTTCTCGGTCGTAAGTTCTAAGGAACTTTTTCTGTCTTTTGTGTCTTTGGACCGGTTGGAGGACACCCATTCCAAGTTACGGAATGGACTTGGAATGGGTGACCTTTTGTACACTAAAATATAAATAGTAGTAATCTAATTACCTAATCAATAATTCATACAAGTTCGTGAATTCATAATAGATGCATGTGAATATAAATATTTACAAAAATAGCCATACGTAATTCGCTTAAAAAATTTACACCAGCGGAATTTGAAAATCACTGCAATATTTTTAATTGTAGGTCAGTGTAAATAATGTATGTTGTTTCTAATAATGGTGTATTGTTTCACTTGTTACAATTTTTGTTTTAAATAACTTATTACTATTTAATATTATTTTTTATTATATTTTAACTCATTATTACTACTATTATACAGATATTAAATTTAAATAAACATTGTAACACCTAGGTTTCTATGTGAGGCCTGTGTGTGTTTCATATTGTGACGACTTTTCTGTCGTTACCCAAATAGAATGAAAAAAGAATCCGTTGCTCAGGGTTAGAGGAAAGCTGGGTTCGTAGGTAAGGCTTCTGACTCACAGTGACTTTCTAATGTTGTTAAAAAATAAAAAAATGATAATATATAGGCTGCAGAGATTTTAATATTGATGTTAAGAATTCAAATAGGTATGGTCAAAGACAGTGAAAAGGGCGCCACTTACTTTGTTTATGAGAGTGGTAAAGTAAGAAACCAAAAAGAAAAATACGATATCACAAGATAGCTAAAATAAAGTAATCAACAACATTAAGGGTCTATAATGTTTATCAGGAATAAAAGTCAGAAATAACTATCCTACATTAAACATTTATTGAAAACGAACACAAGTATCATCAATTAGTCACAGTGATGCCAATTTTTAAATAGATTTGAATTTAGTAACTGTATTCTTTGAACTAAGTAAGCTACTTAATAAAAACAGGTGAAATTTATGTATGTCTCAATACGATGATGTTTCGAAACATGTAGTGTACAAAAACCTTTAAAATGAATACGTGTTAATAATTTTCATATAAAATATCATAGCTAAGTATGAGTGTACTGTACGAATCAAATTATAACTTATAACGTTAAATTAAAAATAATTTTGACTACAATATGTGGGATAAATAGTGATAATTTACCAGGTTATTAAATCTGTTGCCTCAAAAATTATAAAATAAAAGCGTACCTTGTGTATCAAACTTAAGACTTATCTGTACATAGTTTCTTATGATGTAAACAGGTAGTTAGGTATTCTCCAGACTAACAGAAGTGGATGCAGATGACTATGGCAGGAGAAGTCTTCGATATCAGCCAAAAGAAACGATTGTAATGTCAGGAACACTGTCTTAAGGTCTGCATAGGTCCATACAAAATAAAAGTGGGTGAAACATACAATAATTACTGCGTTATTACTGCATACCATGTGGTAATTACTGAGTACCATGTGGTAGTTACTGTGTACCATGTGGTAGTTACTGAGTACTATGTGGTAGTTACTCTATAAATAAAAAATAGTCTCAGGACAGATACTCAATAAAGAAAACAACTTACGGTCTGAAAATCAGCTTTACATAAATATATTCAAACCATATGCCGATCCAAACCAGTAATTAAATACTCAAATAAACGAAATAAAAAACGGAAATAACTGAAATAGAATTTAATTAGATAGGGCTATATAAAATGGCGGATAAACTTACGGTGATCATTCCAAGAAGAAACCAAACAAATACAATCTATACTCTGGATTGCATACTTTACAAGGTTTTCAAATTTCCAAATCGGATACCCATGCAATGGAAATCGAAAAGTGGATTCAGAGTGCTTTTCACTGGAAAGTTTGTCGGACGCCGAAACACGCGTCTTCTTCAGATCCAAATTCCCAGAAAAAAGAAAAAAGTGATATCATATGATCGAAATCATTAGAACAGAAAATCGCAATCCACAGCGAAGTGAGATTTGGACAAGTGAAATGCAATAAATGAAGTTTAACATCTAGCGAATAGATGCGCTAATAAAAATTAAATATCGAGACAAGTGAGCTGTAACAAATGGAGTTTGGTATCTTTGGTATCTAGCAAATAGATGGCGCCAATACTAAGAAATTTAAATAAAAATAGATTTTTAAATTCAATTTTATTAAAGGAAATAAAAAATGCTACAATATTGTTTAGCTTTTTCTAACAAGTAACTAAAGTTTACATCACTAATAAACACTATTTTATAGGTCTGTTGACTAAAACCAGAAACAAAGGCATATTTTTAATGTGAAGAAATACGAAAAAAATGTTGTGTCTTCTTCATAAGCGAATATTTCCAAAAAAGTACTGCTATTGAGATGCATCAAAAAACAAAATATCAAGAAAAGTTACACCTAAATGATAACATGATTTTTAAATTCCTTGCTTTTGTTAACGTACTCCACAGGGTGTTTCAAACTTTCACCAAATTATCAACATTTTGACAGATGGCAACTTTCATTTTTAATTTAGAAAGAGATACTAAAAAGTCATATAATTTAACTACAAATTGCTTAAAAAATCATCAAAATCGGCGCACTAGAACAAAATTATATTAAACTTAAAATATATGAAAATTTTAAGTTGCCCGTTTTTCGTACCGGTCGGGTCGGTGCGGTGAGTATTTTAACAATATAGCTAATTCATTATTGGGTAAATATATAAACTGTACGTCGAGTTATTAACAAAGTTTATACTATAGCCGGTTTAGACGTTGAATTTGAATTGATCCGTGCCACACTACCATTTAATGTAAATTTTGTAATTTAGCTGTATGTCGTTGCCAAATACGAATAAATCTGTCAGTTAGTGTCATGTACAGCGATCCGGATTGAGTCGATGAGAAAGATAAATTATTTTATTAGCGTTTTGGTTAAACCTCGAATGGATATTCGAAATCAAATCTGCTAATTAGCTACAAATATTCTAAGTAATATCGTCCCATTGCTGCCAAAAGTCACTAACTTACTTCTTATTACTTCCGAGAAAAATGCCTCTAAAAATGAATTACATTGCATAAAGATGTTATAGTTAGTAACTATTCGGTATTAAAATAAAACATAAATAGCCAGAAATCGTAGTTAATGACTTTTGCAATCGATTCTCCGCTTCAAAACATAGTTAGTGATTGAATTTGGTTGTTCGGAAAAATGTTAGTTAGTGACTTTTGGCTTATATATATATATATATATATATATATATATATATATATATATATATATATATATATATATATATATATATATATATATATATATATATATATATATATATATATATATATATATATATATATATATATATATATATATATATATATATATATATATATATATATATATATATATATATATATTTGTTTACGATAATCAATATACAGGGTCCGGCAATAGTGCGTCGTGCATCTCTAGCTCCTAAAATAAAAAACTTGGAAATTCTGTTTAAATATAAACCAAAAGTATGTATTAGGCTGTATTTGAAAATATTTGAACTTCTCTAGGGAGGCTCGAAAAAGTGTTAGTGGATCGGGATTATTTTTTTTAAATGGAACACTCTGTATATTATTATATTTTTGGCTTCCTTTCACAGATCACTTTACATAATCCTAATATATGAGTTAAACTATTTCGATAGTATTAGAGATATTAATAAATAAATAAAAAATATATTTTTTTCAAGCTTTCTTAAAAAAATATTAAAAATATAAGAATGCAATCAAAACTATATTAGATGTTTACTTTAGATGGTATGGTACTTGCTTTGCTATAATTATAGTAATGATAAATAATACAGGATGTTCAAAATTCTACGGCAAACTTTCTAAAATATAAAATAATTTTTCTTCGTTTTTCTAAAAAAAATGTAAATTATTTCTTCAATAGATGGGGAATTAAAAAATGAACATTTTTGGTATTGTAGTATTTCAAAATTTTAAACGGTTTCGCAGATATTCGCGGTTTTATGTTTCATATGGCATTTCCCACAGTAAATTTTTATCAAAGCCACCCGATGATTTTTCTCTCGTATTTTACCGATGATTGTAATAATACCGCGTGTATCTGTGAAATCATTAAATTTTTAAAAATACTTTAAATACAAAAAATGTTAATTTTTTAATTCTCCACTTGATAAAAAAATTATATACAGGGTGTTCCATTAAAAAAAAACTAAGAAAAACTATTTTGAAAAGTTTGGCGTAGAATTTTGAAAATTACGATATTTAAAGCAAAGTAAGTACAGACCATCTAAAGTAAACACGTAAAATAGTTTTGATTTCAGGACAGTTCTTGTATTTGTAATAATTTTTTTAAGGAAGGTGTGAAAACATTTATTTTTTATTTATTTATTAATATATCTGAAATTATCGAAATATATTTATTCATATCTTAGGATATGTAAAGGGATGCCTTCCTGAAAGGAAGCCAAAAATGCAATAATATACAGAGTGTTCCACTTAAAAAAATTATCACGATCCACTCACACTTTTTTGAGCTACCCTGTAGAAGTTAAAATATTTTCCTGAAATATATCCTAGTACATACTTTAGTTTTGCACTTAAACAGAATTCGCAAATTTTATATTCTAGGAGCTACACATGCTCGACGCACTATTGCCGGACTCTGATACCAAAAAAGTAAAGACTTGTTTAAAATAAAAACCAAAATTCATATTAAATTTTTGGAACATGAAAGAAGAGTAACACACTGATAATACTGTACAAATTGAATACGTAAATTTAAACTTAGCTTGTTTCCTCTAAAACATTACTATTTAATCTGTTTATGACACCTTCAAACTTTTCCTAATTTTAATTTTCAACCCTAGTGTCTCAAAGGACCATAAACAGTTCTTTCCCTTTGGCCGAGTTATATATAAATAATAAAAAAAACTAGAATCCAACTCTTCTAACGATAGCAAAATTTATACTTGTAGCCATAACATCGCCTTTCCGTTCAATACCTCTTCAAATATTAAGGCCTCTACACTGCCAATTGATATCACTATTGGAAGGGTTAATTATTTATTATTTTACATATTTTAATATTTCGATTAGATGTTTTGTGTAGTCATGTTCAGTTGTCCCATTTTGCTGGAAACTGTTGTTAAAGATAGGAGGATGCGGTTTGCAATAACCTGTTTTGTGAAACGGAAGATGCTGCAACAAACTTTCTTTTTATAACCCCTCGTTTCCTAAAAGGTGGTCTTTTTGAAAAATTTGCAATTTAGGACACCTCCTGTATCTCTGTTATTCTGAAAGATATCGAGTAGGTGAAAACTGTTTATTTGAAAAGAACATTTTACGTAGAATTTTTTTTATTTTATTTTATTCTACGAAAAGAATATTATTGAAGATAAGAACTAAAGTTATGTTCTCTTAAAATGGAACACCTGTATATTTGACAATTTCATGATCTGGCTTGCCATAAGCTTCCTCAAAAATATATATCACTCTATATTTATTTTCACTATTTACCCCAATACTTAAAGGTTTAATAAAGATCTCATTTTGCTTAGTAGCCATGATCGATAAATAAAAAAAGAACCAAAAAGAATTATTAAAGCATATCGTTTGTCATTTTGTCAATTGACATTAAACTAACTTCTACCGCCATTTGTAAAATCTTTGTCACTATAGTCTGTCCAACGAGAAGATCCTTGACAGGCAATAGATGTGTCTGTCAGCAATACGTAACTGAACGAAGTAATTTGA
>NW_022147041.1:64475-192446 GCF_002938485.1 Sitophilus oryzae
GTGTATTTTATTACTCCTTTTCCCCAGAAGATGGTAGGTCTGAGGGTTGTATAAGGTTATACCGCCTATACTCGGACGTCAGAGCCTCGTTTGTGTAAACAGGGTGCACCACGTGAAGGTGAGGTTGACTTTTGGGTAAGCTAGGCTATATGTATCGCTTCAATACCCCTTGCACCCCTATTTTTAAATATTTTTAGGGGTAGTATATTTCGACCCCAAAAACACGTTTATGAGGGTTTTTAGCGAATTTTTTTTTTTTGAAAATTTGCAATGTTTTGAATCTAAAGAACACGATATCTTCATAATTTTATCTCTTCATAATCTTCATAATTATATGAAAATTTGCAATTTTTTGATAACATTTTTGGAAAAATTTTTAAATTTTTAAAACACGATATCTTCATAATAAAGCTACTATTACACTATCAAATTTCTTTGTCAAATATTTTATTTAAAAAATATTTTCTGAAGAATTTGACAGTGTATACATATATAATTATACATAAAAATCACATATATGTGATTTTTATAAAATATTTGTATATTAAGGCCAGTATTACACCAGCATCACAATTCTTTGTCAAAGATCTTTTATAAAAGATATTTTATTACACTGTCCAATTCTTTGATAAAATAAAATCTTTGACAAAGAAATTTGATAGTGTAATGACCTTGTAATGGTGCCCTTGTGTAATGGCTTTATACTATCAATTTACCCTTAAAATATCTTTGAGAGAAAAGAAACAGAAATTTTATAGTGTAATAGCTGCCTAAGGCCCCCATTATACTATCAAATTTCTTTGTCAAAGATTTTATTTTATCAAAGAATTAGACAGTGTAATATGTGTGATTTTATAAAATATTGTATATTAACAATGTCAAATTTTTCATCAAATATATTTTATAAAAGATCTTTGACAAAGAAATTTAATAGTGTAATACTGGCCGAAGGTGTTTACATATATTTGCATCTTCTTCTCAGAGTGCCGTCTTCATTGTTCATTGAAGGTTGGCAACAATCTCGGCGAACTTCTGACGATCTTGGGCAACTCGAAATAACGAGTGTGCATCCATACCCGTCCAATCTCTGATGTTTTTCAACCCCGAAGGTTTTTTTGTACCCATACCCCGCTTGCCCTCAATTTTTCCCTCCATAATAGACGGAGAACTGGCTACATAAAAAAACCTTATCATCGTTACATGGTTAATTTTTTCTGTAAAGTGTCCTTTTGTGTAGCCATTGTGAAATAGTCATGTCTGCCAGCGCGATCCCGGGGCTTAAAGCGGGGGCGGCCAATCGAAAGGGTGAAATGTTGACACTAAAAATATTATACAATAGGTACACTAGTTATAATTGCGAAATATCTTTTATTTATTATTAAGAAACTTGTAAAATTCTTGACAGACATTTTTCTCGTGGCTAAAATGCCGGCAGACAACGCAAAAGAGGCATATAATTTTGACAAAAAAACCATCGCATACATGCATGTCGATTGTTGGAATGTTATGTTTATTGTTAATTAATTTAAAAAGCCGTATGCAAAAGGGTAGACAAAAAATCGTTATTGAAATAATAAAAAAATATATTTATAATATAATCGTATAATATATGATTTATCTATGCTGAAATGGATGAGGCGGTGAGCGTTCCTTGAAAGCGCTAGAATAATATCGCGCTTTTCTGTCTGCAGTTGATTTAGCCATGATCTTTTTGTCTGCCCTTTTGCATACGGCTTTTAAAATAAATAAATATGACATTCCACCAATCGGCATGCAAATATGCCATAATTTTTTTCATTCTTCAAATTTCATTTTTTAATAATTTTTAAAATTTCATGCCTTTTTCGCGTTGTCTGTCGGCATTTTAGCGACTAGAAAAATGTCAGCCAACAATTTTCCACGTTTCTTAATAATAACTAAAAGCTATTTTAGCAATTATAACTCGTGTATCTGATAATATTTTTAGTGTCAAAATTTCACCCTGTCGATTGGCCGCCCCTGCTTTAAGCCCCGGGATCGCGCTGGCAGACATGACTATTTCATAATGGCTACACAAAAGGATACTTTACACAAAAAATTAGCCATGTAACGGTGATAAGGTTTTTTTATGTAGCCAGCTCTTAGACTATTATCAATTTTAACAGCTCATATCTATTTCCACGCATTATATGACCCAGATAGACTGTCTTACGTTTCTTGGCTATGTGCACTAATTCTCTTTCGCACTGGGCTCGCATCAGCACCTCTTCGTTTGTGACATGTACCGTCCAAGGTATTTTGAGAAGTCTACGAAGAATCCACATGTCAAGGGCTTCTATTCTGTTAATAGTGTTAACCTTTAGAGTCCATGATTCACAGCCATACAACAAAACCGGGTGTACCACTTCACAAACCGGTATCTAAGACTCAGATTTAGGGTGGCATTCTACAGTAATGTAAAGTGGCTCTTGCTTGCTCGATTCTGGATCTAATTTCTATTTCTGGCTCTAGGTTGTTGCAAATTCATGTCCCCAAATATTTGAATTTTTATACTATACAGGGTGAGTTTCCTACGATGTTCTTTATGGTTATCTCGGAAACTACTGGAGATAGAGAGTCGCTTAAATGAAGAAAGAATTGCAGTTTTCTGGGGTCATAAATATGCGCCTTTTAGATTTTTGAAAAAGTTCATGGCTTACTAGATATTTCAAAGAAAACAAATATCGGCTATTTTAAAAATTGTCCCTAATTCCATTATAAGCTATTTTTGACAATAAGTTTTCAGATAAAATTTGTAGATAATTATATCCTTTATAAGATTGTGTCCTCCGTTTTCTTCTAAAGTCTGTCATTTTTGACATATGACACAAACATATGTTTTTTTAAATGGAAACCATAGTTGGCCATGAATTCATAAAAAGCGCCATTTTTTAAGCTTTTCAGCGATATAAGCGATAATATGTTTTCTTCGAAAAATTACTGAGTTATAGCCAATTCTTATAATTTTTAAACAATTTCACTTAGTTAGCCATGGAAAAATTAATTTAATCGCCTTTGCTCTCAGAAATGTGAAGCTGTCACATCCAAACTTTGTAAATTAAAATAAGCAAAAATTGTAAATATGGATTTTTCAAATGAAGAAAAGTGTGTAATATTATTGGTTCAATTTTTCTTGACCATACATTTTCGAGGATACGTTGACCGGTGAATGTTACATTTTTTAGAGAACGGTTTTCAAGACATGTTAGGAAAGTTAAATTTAGTTATAGCCAATTCTAATCTTTCTTGACTAATTTCAATTAGATTGCATGGTATTCTTATTCTGTTATGATTTATAACTTATAAAAAGTCAGAATATGTTACTAATCGGTTCCTTACAATTTACATTGTACAAACTAAAACTTTAAAAAAATAATATCACTGCATACACATTAAGTTATTTTAGAAAGTGTTCAAAAAATCCGCCATTGTTTTGAGTTGCATTTTTTTAAAACTGAATTACTACCTATTCTCATAAAAGGGCCGATTTTCTAGTACCGCCACTCGAGAGCAACGACGATTGAACTTGTTTCCATGGCTAACTAAGTGAAATTGTTTAAAAATGATAAGAATTGACTATAACTCTGTAATTTTTCGAAGAAAACATATTATAGCTTATATCGCTTAAAAGCTTAAAAAATGGTGCTTTTTATGAAATCGTGGCCGACTATGATTTTCATTTAAAAAAACATATGTTTGTATCATATGTCAAAAATGACAGGCATTAGAAGAAAACGGAGGGCACAGACTTATTAAGGATGTGATTATCTACAACTTTTATCTGAAAATTTTTTGTCTAAAATAGCTTATAATGGAATTAGGGACAATTTTTAAAATAGCCAAAATTTGTTTTTTTCGAAATATCTAGTAAGCCATGAACTTTTTCAAAAATCTGAAAGGCGCATATTTATGACCCCACAAAACTGCAATTCTTTCTCCATTTAACCGACTCTCTATCTCTAGTAGTTTCCGAGCTACCCATAGAGAACATCGTAGGAAACTCACCCTGTATATACTAATATCTATGGGCGGCTCTAGGGTTTTTGATATTATAAGCATTTATTTTAAGGCAGTAACGATCGGCGACTGCAATGAGTTGATTTATCAAGCGTTGCAAGGCTTCTGGACTATCTGCTAGTACCGCGGTATCATCAGCATATCTTAGTTTGTTAAGTGTTATACCGTTGATCTTAATCCCATCATTCGGGACTTTTACATATACTTTTATATATTACTTTAAATATACTTTTATATATTTGCATAATAGTAACTAAGAGACACCCCGTATACACACAGCAACATATCACCGACCAATCACCAATCAATACCAACTCCCTTTGATGTGTCTTGAAAAAACCGACAACAGACGGATCGGTCGCCAATGCTTGGGCCAACTCGGCCAGTGTCGCCAACACGACCAATGGTCCCCTCTGGCCAGTGCGTTGGCCCAACGCACTGGCCAGCGTATTGGCCAACGCACTGGCCAACACATTGGCCAACGTGTAGAGGGTTCATTTCTGATGTGCCTTGAAAAAACCACAGCAAACGGATTGGTGGCCAATACTTGGGCCAACTCGGCCAGTGCCGCCTCATATGATTTACTCTCTCAGTTTACGTGAAAGTTTATGGAAGGCTCCATTAGTAATATATTGGTACAAAAAAGGCATTAAGTTTTTGAAATAATTTATTTCGGATAAAATTTGATTATTTTAACATATACAGAATGATATAAATACATTATGGTTATGTACAAAATGAACTACTCGTTCTATCTATGCCTAAACAATATACTTACATACTTTAACAGAAAGAAATATGCAGCAAGGCCACTTTTAATTTATATAACAACATATCTAGAATTATACTTATAAGTGTATCTCTAAATCAAATGATCGTTATTAAGAACCGTTAATTATTGTCCATACATATACCAGAATTACGCTGAAACATTTACGAATAAGTATTACACAAGAGACATTTTGGGATAGAGGTATGAACAGATACTGATTTATATAATAAGAAATTAAAAAGTTTGAGCTGGTAATTTATTTACAATATTTACAATGAAATCGTATTGGTTAGTAAAATTATAAAAAGAAATACAATTAAAAATAATTAGTATTATCCTAAGTATCTGCATCTCTACGTACATATAAAAGTAAGGTGTTTGATCTTCACATAATAATTTTTACAATGTAACTTTTCTTATAAGCTTGGTTACGAGAGTCATTGCCAAAGCGCAATTTCTTTTTACAAATTTTAAACATATTTAATGGACGGTTAACACATTTTTCAGTTAAACATATATAAAGAAATAAGGGTTTGAGCCTTATTAAAAATTTGACATCGAAATGCTAATGAATAAAGTTTAACAGACACATGTTTGATAAACTAGTAAGTAAATGTCCACTATAATGTATTTTGTCTGAAAATATTTCTTTTATTATATGTAATAACTATATGTATATATTTTATTAGCCAACAAGAACAGATAAAGAAGTTGGAAACAATCTTTGAAATACATCATTGAAGTAAATGTAGGGATATTCATTAAGCAGAGTTGCAAACTCACAGAAAACTAATTTTTTTTATTTACATCATTTTAATGACTTAAGTCTTTTAGTATTAAGTCATTTTTAGAAAGCTGACTTAATTTGTTACTAAATTTTAGTACCTAAATTTCAAAATGATTTGTAATTTGAATCTTTATCCCAAATAGAAAAATAATTATGTCATTAAAAAGGGTTTTAAAAGATTTAAGTCTTTTTAGAAAATACGTAAGTCGTTAAAAAGATTTGTCTCTTTTAAAATACTTCTTTAACTTTAAGTCAGATTTTTATATACTTTTATGATAAATTTTTAACAACAGCATAACAGTGCTTTCAGATGGAGCGATGGAGCGGAGCGTCCGCGCGTACCGTCCGCCGAATTCCATGAGTTTAAATGAACAATTTCACATGTACGCTCCGTCCGGATGAGCTATCTTGAAAAAACACCCGCGCGGACGGTCCGCTCCATCTGAAAGTGTTGTAAGGCGGTAGAGCAGATTATACAGCGGATAAAAATATAGCTTTTCGAAACCGGTTTTGAACGCTGATGAACCTGTTTTGATCATCGCCATGAGACTTTGATCGGCAATCGGCAATTGGTAATTATTTCGAATTAAGTCATTTTGCTGACCCAACTAACAGATCTTAATTATTTAAATAAAAATATAGACGTAAATCATAAAAACGACTTATATTGGTTTATAAAATATTTTACGTCTTTTTAACTTAAATGACTTGACTTGAAAGAAAATTATTTAATATTTAATTATAAGTGTTAAGGTTTAAATCATTTCAACTTTATGTTGTAATTGACTTAAGATATTTAAGTCTTGTTAAAACTGACTTTTTGCTGACTTGCTCTGCTACTCTATGTAACATTTTAAAAGTAAGAATTAAATTATAAATATAACCATAATATGCAAGTTACATTAAGTATAACACAAAATGCTTTTTTTTATTAATTTTGTTAAGTTTGATATAGAAAATATGTTCAAATACAGGGTGGTCCGAACTGTATTCCGGAAACTTCGGCAGCATATTCTGCAGATAAAAATAAGTAGGAAGGTTCGTATAAATGTATGTCCAAAAATGCTTAGTTTCGGATATACGGGGTGTAAAAGTTTCATTTTTATTTCGATTTTTTCCAAATAATTTCTGAAGTAACGTCAATATTTGAATAAAAATTGGTGGTCTGTTTTTTGACATGAGAAATTTGATTTTGATGTCAATATGACTCCTATTTGTAGGGGGCGGTCACCTACATGTGTTTTAACTGTTTTGAAGCGTAGTAATTTTTGTCCGTACCTGTATAAAACTACCGAGGAAAAAAATATACATCTCTGTGACTTTTCACGCAAAAAATATCTCTTTGTAAAAATCGCTAAGAGCAACCATTCTCAAGATATTTAGAATGGAAATACTCAATACATGTTATTATTGACGACAAATAAATACGTTGAGTAGATAGTTATTTCACTAAAATCATATTTTTTTTTTAATTAATGATAATTTTTTCTGTAAAAAATGATGATAAAACAGTTTCTACTGAACTTTTAGCACAAAAACATTTTAAATTTATTTATCTAATCTAATAACTGTTTAGTCAACATGTTTAAATTATGTCAATGATGACAGGTATTGATAATTTCGATTCCAAATATCTTGAAAACTATTACTCGTAGCGATTTTTACCAAGAGACCTTTTTTACGTCGTAAACGTATATTTTTTTACTCAGTAGTTTTATACAGGTACGGACGAAAAGTTATTACTCTCCAAACCGGATAAAAAATATGTAGGTGGCGGCCTCTTCTAGTAGGAGTCATATTGACATCAAAATCAAATTTTTCATGTCAAAAAACTGCCAGACACCAATGTTCATCCAAATATTGACGTTACTTCATAAATAATTTGGAAAAAAGTGAAATAAAAATGAAACTTCTACACCCTGTATCTCCGAAACCAAGCATTTCAGGATATACTTTTATACGAACTTTTTTACTTCTGCAGAATATGCTGCCGAAGTTTCCGGAATACAGTTCGGACCACCCTGTATATTAATGCTTCACTTTTATTTATATATATTTAGCAGCATTTTTTGAAAACGAATAAAAATATTTTTGATCTAACTCATAACCGTTATTATTTTTACTGTTGTATATAATATATCCAATGATAGTCTTTACAAGAGGAAAACGTTTTTTATTATTGAAATGTTGTGAAAATTGCATTCTTTATAAAAAATTGTGCTTGTTCTAAAATGGTTAACCCATACTTTTCCAAATTTACATACCGTTTTAGAGGAAATTACCGTTTTAGAGTAAGTCCTGAATCCTTTTTAAGTCCTGAAAATCAAAAGGCGTACTATTAATTCGATTCTTTGATCGATTTCATTCTTTGATAGAATAGTCTAAGAGCTAGCAACATTTTCGAGAAAGTATTTTAAGACGTCTGGCTCTTTGATATATCTTTTATTATGCTCTCTGGAACAGCGTGCAGGCCGTCTGGCTGCCGATACACGTTGCGTTCACTACTGCGCATCCAAAGAAGATCCTATATTTTTTACTTAGCGCTTTAAATTCTAGTATTGAATAAAAACCGAGTAAGTCTCCATTAGCTCGGCGCGTAGAGCTTTCGCCTATGAAGCGAAGGTCAGTGGTTCGATACCGGCTGGGGGTGTGCAACTTTTTTATTTTTTTTTTGTTTATATTCTGATAGTAAAGTATTAAATATTTGTTTTTTTTTATCACCAGAACGGATGGCGTTTATGGGTTTATGATCCGTAGTGTATATTAAGTAGAATTTGATACTTTCATTTGTTTTGAAAGATTATTGTGGTAATTAATTATTAGATAGGTTTAGGATCGCCTGGCTGCCGCACCGGTAGACTGCGTTCACTACTGCGCATCACATGGGTACAGGGTGTCTCATTTTCGTGCGTTTTTTGGGATTTCTCGTTTATGAGTGGAGATACAATGATGCGTTTTTTTCACGTTACTTTGCTAGTTTTTTGTGTAATTAAATATTCTACCCATAGATTTGGGCATTTTCTACACATTAATATTAATCAATCTTGTTTAAAAAGTATTATTATTTTTTCTTATTTAATTTAACCAGATAATTTTGTTTTCCATCGTTATCTTAACAAACTGAACTGAAAATAAACTTTTGTAGCTTTTAGATAACAATCTGTTAAAAAAAGTATTATTAAAATGATTATTAAAATAATAAACAACAGCTGAAAAAAATATTTTGAAGAAAGACAGGCAGAAATTACGTTAATAAAGCATTAAAATGTTAATTTTTATATATTATGTTTAAATCTTTAAAATGAAATTATAAAAGATTTAAATATTTTTTACGAATGAGGCAAGAAAAAATTACGGCCAACATTTTTAGTTTTATTTTTTGACATTATGTTTAAATCATTACAATCTAATTATTATGATTGAATTAAATATTTTTATTTAATATTAGTGTCAGCAAATATTTAGTACTTTACTATCAGAATATAAACCAAAAAAAAAATAAAAAAGTTGCACCCCCAGCCAGTATCGAACCACTGAACTTCGGTTCATTGGCGAAAGCTCTACGCGTCGAGCTAATGGAGACTTGCTCGGTTTATATTCAATACTAGAATTTAAACAGCTAAGTAAAAAAATCTTTTTTGGATGCGCAGTAGTGAACGCAACGTGTATCTGCAGCCAGACGGCCTGCACGCTGTTCCAGAGAGCATAATAAAAGATATATCAAAGAGCCAGACGTCTTAAAATACTTGTTTTCCCGACGTTGCTAGCTCTCGTACTAGAAGGTTATTATCATATTATTAATTTTGATTAACGTCATATTCTTTGCTGTTAAAGTATCGTATTTTCCGACTATCATCGAACATATTTAATATTTCCGCACTATCCTCACCCTTCCGTATTACACTAAATACATTTTGTGCTTCTCTAATATTTCTTCTATAAAACAACAAAAAATATGTTGATTAAAATTCTATGAATAACAGTCTATCAACGAAGTTATATTACCATAGTAACGCGTTTTGATTTTTAGGCCATATTTTCATATTTTTCTTAATTTTCTCTAAAACGGTATAGAAATTTGGAAAACGGGATTAACAATTTTAGAAGAAGCAAAAATTTTATGAAGAATGCATTTTTCTCAAAATGTCAATAATAAAAAAGTTGTTTTCCTCTCGTAAAAACAATCCGGGGTATACTGTAGTTAAAATGATAAACAGCAACGAGTCATGAAACATTTCGACAGAAGACATATTATAATAAATGACAAGAATTAGAAGTTGAAGACCTATGATTTAAAATGACAGACTCATATGTCACTGTTAAGTATTTTCTCGTTGGACAGACTTTGATTAGATATAGATCTAAATATTATATATTAAACTATGACTTTATTTGAACTGTTAATACCCTCATTAACAAAAAAAAAACAAACATTAAACAAAACTTCTTTATCTCAACTTGCTGAATTATTACGTAGTCTATCACTGGACATATCTTTTGTATAAATTCAATTTGTATTAAAATTTCTATAAACAATTCCAACGTACTATATAATATACTAAAGAGACTCTTCTTAAACTTATTTTCATAATATATTTGTATACGATTCTCACCTATTGGTAAAAATTCATGCCGAAGCAAACAAGACAAAATTTCAAATATATTTTTAGGAAATAAAATGTATATCTAAAATATAGATGCTATAAATAATGTTTTTAAAAACTTCTGATTTTTTATAAACAAAAGCGAATATTTCTAAAATAAAACTTAATTTAATTTGCTACTTAAAATAAAAATAAAAAAATATTTTGGTTGCGTTGTTAAAATATAATTTTTTATTAAAAAAATCGTTATTACAATATTTAACTAGTTTTATAACTATGTCTTTTGTAATAATTATTAATATCACAAAATTTATACAAAATACGAATAAAAACCTTTAGTTCAAAAATCGCTTATTTTGTCATTAATTATGAAGCGTTTAAGAATTTAGTTAAGTATCATAGATCCTATAAAAAGCAATAGGTACTTTTTATAAGTAAAATAAAATATGCTTTTCTTTCGAAAATTCACAAATATTTTTAGCCGTAATACTTAATAATATTCAAGTTCGGGTAATGAATCTTTTGTAATAAAAATATTTATTTATTATTACTTGAACGTATTATATTCACAGCTATAAAACGTTTATTTACAAGCGAATTATTTAAAAATTCGGATTCGTAAATTTATCCTCGTATTAATTTACACCGTTTTATATTTATTTTTATACAAAACAAATATATAATAGAAATACATGAACGTTTTAAGATAAAATGCCTTATAATATCGATTTTAAAGACGCCACAGACGTTCAGTTTTATCGCTCAGACTACCAGTCCAAACTTGGTTTGTGCAGATGTATCGGTATGTATGTGGATACTTCCGTTGACCTGACCTGTGCGAAATGAGACCATGCTTGGATTCAGCCTAAACCGATGTATACTCGTTCATTTCTTTCAGTTCGTTTATATTTTCACTCCGTAGATTAGATATTTTCAGTCTATTACCAAACCAAACACAATGCCGATTTGTAGTAAACAGTTTTTATACCAATATGTTGAACTACACTCGCCTGTACGAAAAACGGGCACCTTAAAATTTTTTATGTATTTTAAAGTTTTATACAGAGTGTCCCAGGCTGAGCGTGCATTAGAATTTTCTAGAGAACTCAATATTTAGATCGGAGATTTTTTGCACATCATAGTTTCACAACGAGTTTCTATCGATTAAAAATATTTTCAATATGGATTTGCTATATTCCGGAAATACCAAAATTTGACAGCAACTTTCTTATATTAAATGGGTGCTACCATTTTTTATTACATACTTAAATTCTCTGTAAAATTTTATGAATTTTGAAATTAAACACTCTATACCAAACATCGAGCCAAACATTAACCGTTTTTGAGAAAAGAAAAATTTAAAATTTTTGGGCAAAAAAAACTGCCTGTCAAAAATATGTGTACAGCCTAAATGTCAAATTTAGTGTTTACCACAGCTACTGTGCCATAAAGAGAAGACATGTGGCTATCTATTTCAAAAAATAAATTGTTTGAGTGACATACAATAATGGCCGCAGCTGTCATAGAATTGCGCAATTAAAAAATTATCATAAATCATTTTTTTTCAAATGGAAACCCACTTATTTTATTTCGCTAGTGAAAAGGCTTCTCAGTTCGTTAATTTTTGACTATACATGTTCCTATATCTAAAATAAATCGTTTTTAAGATTAAGATTATTATTCAAGATTTAGTTTTAAAGCATATATTTTTCTTGATTTTAACCAGTAGCCGATAACGTCAAGTGATGTAAAACAATAGATCTGGCCATGTCATATTGTGACACTTTGTTCAAAAAGCAGTATGTTATCGATTAACATTTCCAAGCCAACTTTGCGCTGTTTATTTGATCATATGGTATATTATTAATAATCAAATATTAGATATCACTAAAGAGCGAAAATACCAGATATATTTTTATAAATACACTTTTTAAACTCTTAAGGGGGGCAGGCAGTATTTATCATATAGAAAATTCAAATAAATCGTTTTCTGACAGATGGAAATAAGTTGTCTGACTGTTTGACACTTAATGTCAAAGGAAGCTAGATAAAATAAAAAAAAACTTTTTCAAACTAAATCTTAAGTAAATAACTTAAAGACGATTTATTTTAGGTATAGGAATACCTTTTACTAGTCAAATAAAAAAAGTGGGTTTCCATTGGAAAAAAGTGACTTATGATAATTTATAATCGCTCAATTTCACGACAGCTACCGCCATTATTATATGACATTTGAACAATTTAATTTTTGAAATAGATAGCCACATGTCTTCCCTTTATGTCACAGTGGCGCGATAATCACTAGATTTGACTTTTAGGCTATACAATTTTTTTCGTCCAAAAATTTTAAATATATTTTTTCTCAAAAACGTCTAATGTTAGGTATAGAGTGTTCAATATCAAAATTCATAAAATTTTAGACAGAATTTAAGTATGTAATAAAAAATGGGGGCACCCATTTAAAATAAGAAAGTTGCTGTCAACTTCCGGCATTTCCGGAAGTGCCGCCATATTGAAAATATTTTTAATCGATAGATCTCGTTGTAAAACAATGATTTGCAAAAAATCTCCGATCCAGATATTGTAGTTCTCTAGACCCTTCCAATGCACGCTCAGCCTGGGACACCCTGTATATTGTGTTCTAGTGGACCGATTTTGATAATATTTTAAGTAATTTGTCTTTTAAGTAATTTGTAACTAAATCTTGACATTTTAGTACCTCTTACTAAATTAAAAATGAAAGTTCCTATCTGTCAATTATACGAGGGATCAAAAAATGTTGTTACTTCGGTGAAAGAGCTGGGAACACCCTGTGGAATATGTTACAAAATCAAGGAATTTGAAAATTATTTATTTATCTAGGTGCATATCTTTTCTGGATAGTTTATTTTTTATATTCGCTTCTGCAGAAGACACAGTTAATGACTTGACTTGAAACATGTTTTCGTAATTTTCACGTTAAAACCATGCCTTTGCTTTTGGCCCCAGTCGACAGACCTATGAAGTAGTGTTTATGATTTATGTAATATCACTGTAATTGAAAAATCATACTATTACTGTCTGTTGGCTCTTGGGCAGTTATTCGAACAGAGATAATTTTAAGTCCAGAAGTTGTATCCGCTATAGTTGCTTTAATTGAAGAAAATAAAGATCAAAATTTGAAAAACAGATTTAGGTGTGTAACGAAGTAAAGAGCAGTCGCTTCCTCGAGACAAGTTCATATGATAGACGGCCAGGAACCTTCGTACAAGAACTTCGAATACAAACGCTGGTCTTATCGTAAGTTTATCGCCAAAAAACCGCCGTTCAATACCTTTTCAAATTTGTAATGAACTGCACAATGCAAGCAAATCTTATGTCAAGAAGGCCTGCTTTGAGAACTCATTCCATATTTACGGAAAATAAAAAATAAGGATTATTGTGACAAGAATAAAATATCCGCAGCTTATGAACACTTCATACAGTAGAAAAACTCAAGGAAATTGATTTGGAAGCAGGTAGGAAAGCAGATGTTAAACAGATTAATAATTTTAGAAGTCCCTTTAGAAAAAAATGACTTCTAAAAGTCTTAAAGCAATAAATTAGCGTAAAACTGCAAAGTTAAACTGCACAAAATGGTCTGCACAATCTGACTATGTTAAAGAACTGAGCATCTGTAGGGGCTTTAATAGAGTTAATAAAGTTTTTTTGTTAAACGAATAGAAATATGTATATTTTAGCTCAATTTTTTCAAATTAACCTAATTCTTTTTGATTTTGCAGCAACTGGTGCTTTTATTTTAGATCTAACTTACAAATACAAATTCCTTACACATTAAGAACACTTTTATAACACTTAGCGGTAACTTATAGTAGATAATATGGCAACAAGTATAATATTTTTTGGTTGATTGTCCTTTGTAAAAATTTGCCAGAATTATAACATTTACGATTTTGATTTGCAGTTGTAAGTATTTTGAAAGGAACCTACAACAATAATATTGACGCAAATGTAACAGATACTTTTCAAAAAACGTAGAAAATAAAAAAGTTCTAATTGAATATATTTTTTTTTTAAATAAAGGCATTTTATCTTTTACAAATTGTAACTTATGGTTGTAAGATTGCAATATTTATACAAAGTCGTATATTTACACTTGATTATCTGAAAATTGACAGTTTTGTTAAAATCCACTAGTTATATTTAAGTGGTATTTATTTAAATATGTCAAACTAGTTTAAAACCAATATGTATATAAAAACAAAACTATGAAATTTTCATCATCGAAGCACAAAATAGTTTTTATCAATTTATTGGGTTTTTACACACGCGCCTTCACCAATTTATCAAGAAACTATCGGAACTGAATTTTGGCATGTGTGTTAAAATTCTAAATTAAAAAGTAAAAGAGTTAACGAATAAAAATATACGAGTATAAGAAAAAATATTATTTTCAGAAATAAGTAAACATTATAATTTCGTTCTCATATAAAACAAAAGTAAAAAATTAAATACTTTATAATTAAAAATGCTGCTGCTTGTTGCCTGATTTAAACAAACTGTTTAGTTTTTTTATGATTATAATTAGTTAAATTTATACTACAAAACTTGAGTGGCTGATATTAAAGTTAACATTTGTGTTTGCATTTTGTTTGTTAAAACAAAATACAAACACAAATGTTAATGTTGTTATTTTAACACTGTTGTAAGGGAACGAAGTGACGTTATACTAATTTTTGCTTCAATTTTATTTGAAATATAATTTAGTGATGATGAATATACACACGAGAAATAGCAATCGATGATACTTTTGGCGAAGTCAATCTCAAGATGTTCATTTACATTTTGACAAATGGACATAAATTTTTCAAAATAATATTTTTTCTCGAATTTTTAACTGGGTTACTTTGGGTTCCTTGTATATATTCTAGCATTTTCTAAAAAAACTTGGCCTACTAATTTAAAATCGCTTATCGTGTAGGATTTGAATATTTCATCATTTATATTTAATTTAAGTTTTCCAGCTTATTTTCACTAGCCAGTTTTTGAAGCTGAGACAACACTTTCCCTAAGGAAAAATTGTCATTAGTGAAACATGTCATTCTTTCAGCGCTGAACTTCTTTTTTCCATAATTATCCGTAGACAATCTGGCTTAATATAAACTTCGTAATCGTAATTATCATCTGTTTGAATTATTTTTTGCGTCATATCGGGTCGTTGAATTTCTTGCAAACTGGTGTCAATATTGGGTGATGTTTGCCTTATCCTCGCCATAGATCTCGTGGTAACAGCGAAAAGTTGTGCTGATTTTGAGTTTATACCTTTATGTTATATAATATACAGGGTGGTCCGAAGTGTATTCCGGAAACTTCGGCAGCGTATTCTGCAGATTAAAATAAGTAAAAAAGTTCGTATAAATGTATGTCCTAAAATACTTAGTTTCGCAGTTACAGGGTGTAGAAGTTTCATTTTTATTTCGATTTTTTCCAAATAATTTATGAAGTAACGTCAATATTTGGATGAAAATTGGTGTCTGGAAGTTTTTCAACGTAAAAAAGGTCTTTTAGTAAAAATCGTTACGAGTAATGGTTCTCGAGATATTTGAAATCGAAATTATCAATACCTGTCATCATTGACATAAATTAAATATGTTGACTAACTAGTTATTAAACTGAAATCATAAATTTCAAATGTTTTTGTGCAGAAAGTTTAACAGAAACTCTTTAGTCATCATTATTTCGCAGAAACAATTATAATTAATTTAAAAAAATAAAAATTTATCATTTCAAATAATTATACTCAAAACGTGTGTTTATTTCTTGTCAATAATGACATATATTGACTATTTCCGACTATTTCCATACTAAATATCTTGAGAACGGTTGTTCGTAGCGGACATTTTTTACGTAAAAATAGTCGTAAATGTATATTTTTTCACTCTGTAGTTTTATACAGCTACGGACGAAAAGTTATTACTCTTCAAAATAGCTAAAACAGATGTAGGTGGCGCCCCCTACAAATAGGAGTCATGTTGACATCAAAATCAAATTTCTCGTATCACAAAACTGCCAAATACCAACTTTCATCCAAATATTGACGTTATACTCTGTTTTTTTTTCTCAGGTAAGATTTCGACAGACGATGACAGAAGAAAAGCAGATGACGTCCCATACCAATCTATTTATTTTACTAAAAAACGTTTTTAATATTTTTTTAAGTTAACTATGGATGGGTTTAAATATAAATCCGTCATACGTCGTCTCTTGTTGGTTTTAACCAGTTTTATTGGTTTATTTCAAAAATGACAGATCGTATTTCAATTTTATTGGTTTGACGGAACGGTGAACGACAAACGGACGCCGATGCGTATAAACTCGCCTTTAGATTTTTGACGCTTGTCAAAGTCTTGCCAAATTAGAGGTTATAATTTTGTGTCAACTTTTGTCAGTTTTGTCAAATACCCTGCGTTTTGGAAGATGATGCATTTTGATTCGTGTTATTACGTGTGTTTTGTGTCTTTTGAAGTCAAGTGGAGGAAAAATCGAGTGAAAAATAACTGTAGACCCAGAGCACAGTTTATGGTTAATACTCGCTGCCCAGGCAAAAAGTCTTATACACCAATAAAGTTACCATCATTAAAGTTCGTATACCATCTCGTCGTAGATAAGTGCATCTCGAATATGGTAGAAGGACCATACTAAACACATGCTAAAAACTGGAGTAGCTGTAAAATATCGACATCACATGATACGTAAATAATGGATTTTAGTACTGCACAAGAAAAATAATGCCAAAGGTACTGGTTTAAAAAATTAAGAATAAAGTTAATTAATCAACCTTTAAGGTACCTATAAAATTTGGTAAGTGTTATTAATAATAAAATAGTTTGTTTTATTTATGTTGTTTTATTTATTCCTGCGGAATATTACAAATTTGTATTTGTACATAAGTTATATTGATAAATATAATCTCATAAATGTGGGAAGTTTCATAAAGCTTGAAAGTAAGAAATAGTTCTTTTTTATATTTTTTTGGTATGTGCATGGTGTCTTGTCCTTGTTTGTTTTGTATTAACACATACCGTTTTTTATTACAAAACTCGATTACATTTTTTCAGTTTTATACATTTTTTTTCACAATATTTTGAAGTAATCACTTGTCAGTCAAATTTAAATATAATAATTTCCTGCTATGCGTTCCAGTTGTACCAACTTATTTATTTGTAAAATAAAATAAACTACTTTGAAATTAAAATGACAGACACATCTATCACTGTCAAGGATCTTCTCGTTGGACAGACTATACTTCAAAAATTACTTGGAAAAAATCGAAATAAAAATGAAAGTTTTACACTCTGTATCTCCGAAACTAAGCATTTTAGGACATACATTTATACGAACTTTTTTACTGATTTTTATCTGCAGAATATGCTGCCGAAGTTTCGGAATACAGTTCGAACCACCATGTATATTATATGATTTTTATATGAACTAATTTTTACTTAATATTAAAATAAATTAAGACTCTCTTAAGACCAAATGACAGTAAGTGCCACTCAAAAATAAAGAAGAGTAAAGGCCAACTAATGACGTCTAGGGCTTGACCTCGCCAAAATTATAATCTATTGTCATACCACAGCCGTCTTTAACGCCGTTTTTTTCCAAGTGTATGGTATTTTCATGGAACAAAAGAAAACAAGGTATGATCGATAGCGGCTCCAATTTCGTTCAGTTCGCGCATACCACCTGTGACGTCACTAGGAAAATGAGGAATAAATAAAAAATAAAGAAAGTTGACAGGAGATCTGCATTTTTTGGGGTTATGGTTAGGAATTGTTTATTTTTAAGACTTTTTAGTTCGTTTAATTTAATAATTACTAAAACCAGAAGTTCCAAAAAAATATATTTAAAAATAATAATTATCTATTAACATGGATTTGGACTTTGGACCAAAATAGGTAAGAATACTAAATTTATTTCTATATTTGGTACCTATAAAATTTTTTATTAGGTTTTTAGTTTGCGATGTTTATGGTAAATAATTTTCATGTTAATTGCCTCTGATTTCACATAAGGACAGAGATGAGGATATAATATATGGAAAAGTAACCACAAGAGGAATTGTTACATCATTTAAAAAATGTTGGGAATTTTATTGTTTCCCATCGAAAAGTAGAAAATGCCAATTCAGATAAATGTATTGTAATTGTGATAGAAGTAATTCCAAGGGTGAAGTTTATTATAATTAGTGGAAGTAATTCCAAGGGTGAAGTTTATTATAATTAGTGACCTGTGCTTTTCTTTTTATATGTAGATGTTTCTGGTTTTGAGAATAAATCCGTTGAACGACACCCAAAATTTAGAGGAAGTATTTGCATACCCAGAATATGCCCATCAAAGATTATATAGCTCAAATTTCCTTTAATGGTAGGCAATTATTCAATGCAAATTAACTTTTTAAGTGACTGAAATATTAAATAGTTTACAATATGGTATATCATTAAAAATATATTACTTTTAGGTACAATTAGGGCCTGATACATTTCAAAAAGTAGAATATTATTTTATATTAAATGAGGTATTGTACCAACAGTCAATTTATATTAATACCGGAGATTAAAAAATAACAGAATAAATAGTTCTTTTTTTTATACTACAAAAATAAACTATAGAATACAACAGTATTTAAAAAAAATAAATAAAAAGTTATGTCCCGGCCGAGATTCGAACTCCGGTCTCTCGCTTCCTAGCCCGACTCCTTACGCACTGCTCCACAGTAACTTGTTTAGCGATAATTTAATGACGGCATATAAACCAAAAAACAGGTTTATAACAATAACTTGACGATTTGAACTGGCGCGCGGAGCGTGCTGACCAATAGCGCCTGTTATCACCTGTGACGTAGCGACCAACCTGCGCAATATCATACCTTGTATTCTTTGTACCATGTGGTATTTTCCTGTTAGTACACAATACAACTTATATAAAGCAATAAAATAGAATGTTTTGAATACTTTATCATTACGGAAGCTTTAAAAAGCAAATTGATTCTTATACGTCTCGTTATGAAATATTTAGGTACCACGAGCGAAGTATTAAACATACGACTTATTTACCCTGCTAAAATACATTTGACATCTATTTTATATTAACAACGATTTTACGTCCTTTTTCAAGTTGTTAACGATAAATTTCCATTAATCTTTAAAAATCCTTTGAGTTAAAAATATAGGTAATTTTAACACATCTAAGTTATAAGTATACCAGTTCATCTTTGTATGAAACCTGCAATTAAATAGGTCAAAACCTGGTCGCAGTCACTGGTCGCGGTAAGGTCGAACTCACCGAAGGCATTCTTGAGGTGTTCATATCTTTTAAGGATGGAAGATTCTGAAAAAAATAAATACATTTTAGTCATTTAGATATCTCCTATAAAATCACCTCTATTTAGGTTTGGTAAAAAAGTCAGACTATGTTTACAAAGTATTATTCTTTACGCATAGACCCAATAATAATAAAAATTAGCAATAGAGACATTTTTCAAAAAGCAATCAAATGATAAAAAAAAACGCTGCTGAAACTATCAAAATATTGATATAATAACACTTGTTTAACACTGACGATTAAACTATTACCACAGATTATACAGATTATAAACTTATCGTCAAAAACATTGTTTTTCGTGGTTCCAATTTTCGGAGTCACGCACTAGTTAGGTTACTAGTTTGCGCACATACCACACCCACTTATGGCCTCTAAATTGTGCACAGCGCCTGACCGGCCCAGTTATTACGATGTTTAAACGCCAGTTTATTTTTGCTCACAGGAAATTTTACTCGTTTGCTCACCGTCATAAAAAACAATTTTCGTACTACTAATTAGGGACAAGATTTTTATCTGTATACATATAGTATACCCATAGATTTAGGAAGAACAGATATCACCTTTGAATAAGAAGACTAAGGAAGGAGCATATCAAAAATCTTAGGTACACCGCGATGGGCCTCACATATGGCCGACTTAAATTCCGGTTTATCAGTGTCGTTCTAATTTTATTTAAAAAATGTAAAACTATGATGTAGGGTAGACTCAATAATTTGTTGTTTTATTTTACGTTGTGAATAAATGTTGGTACCGTAAAATGGGGTGAATAGAAACAGTTTCGTAGGCTATTAGCGATATACCGGTTGAAAAAAATGTGGTATTATTTTCCCGAATATTTTAAAACATGGGTCTTTGTTTGTTCTTTGCGTATACATATAATTTGATTTTTGAAAAATATGCATATAAATATTAAATAAAAATAACATTTGTGTTTCTATTCACCTGCTATTCGGGAGAATAGAAACACACATTGATGTTAATGTTTTTATCTATTCTATTTCCAACAAGGTGATTAGAAACAGTAAATTATTACATATTTAAGTAGGTTTAACAATAATTAACAATACATATAATATGACAACTTACATGTACCAGCTTATGTATTACTTTAAAAATAAATATTTTATTTATAAAGTTTTCGCGCCATACAAAATAGGTGATAAATCGATCTCACATTTATGGATCAGCTGATTGACAGAAACAGTGCTGCCACAGATAAAAATATAGTTTTTACATTTTATTGTGTATTACCAATGATAGAAAAATTAGATATGTCGACTCTTTTTACTTTGAATATTTTTAATCGTGATTTGATTTTTTTCAGAAATTTTGTTTCTATTCACCACTATGTTTCTATTCACCCCATTTTACGGTAGTTATTAAAATTGTTATAAAAATATATAATTCTAATAAAAATAGATAAGTTATAATAAGTATTTATTAACACAAACATCCGATACGCTACTGAAGCAGGTAAGTCAAATTAACGTATCTAAATTCTTTGACATCTAATATTTGACAAGTAATAAATAAAAGCTAAAAATGCAAGAAAAATATATAATTTAGTTAATTTAAGTGAATTTCATAAATGATCGGTTTACTACACGTATGTATATTATATAGTCACTTACTAGCGAAAAGTCGTTCCATTATTTCACTCAATTTTTGCTGAGATCTACCGCACGCTACACAACCAACTATTTTAGAGTCTTTTTCGATAAATCGCGATAGTGTCACTGTTAATTTAAGTTCTGCCACAATTTCCATCTAGATTTACTACCTTTATACAACTATCAGTAGTAGAATAAATAATAAATAACATAAAATAAGCTCCGTAAAGACTGACAAATTCACAAAATTTCAAATCAAATTCAATTGTGTCAAATGAATCGTCAAACAGAACTGTCAAGGATCCCCACCCTAGACAGCTTTTATGGTGGCTGTTCCACCCACCATGCATGAATACATGGATAGCATTATGCTCCTTCCTTAGTCTGCTTATTCAAAGGATATCACATTATGCATTTTAACCCGATCAAACATTCGGAGGTTGACTACGTACTGTAAAAACCAACTGAGATAGAGAAGGCGACATTGCCATATAACAAATTTGCGCCTATCTTCTTAGTTTGATTTCCAGAAAAAGTGACTTTAAAACCTTCACCGGATATCAATAAATCTCAATTTCTTAATTCAATTAATAGTTTATTTTTAAAGAAGCATGCGTAATAATATGTTATTAATCAGAGGATATATGCGTTACTATTAAAAGACATGTTTACTGTTTAATGTGCTGAAACGTCTAGAACTATTGGCAACGTCGCTGCTAGTCTTCCAGAATGAAATGAGCCGTCCGTCCCACCACCCCTCGCGACGGCCCTTGGTCTGTTGTAACGTACTACGTTTAGCTTACGGTGTGTTTGGAGTCGGAATCAAGTCGAAAGTGAACTTTTCAGTGTTTTTCAGTAGTTTTTGGTTTTTGTTTAACGTACTTTTAAATCTGCGAATTTTCAATATGGTACGACAGTGTCAAGTGTGTGGAAAAATAAGCTAAAATTACCCGAATTTGTCTTTTCACAGGTAGGTATTGTTCTGACGTTTTATATTTCCGCCGTAATTGTACATAGGCGTCCCACAAGGGAGCCTCTCACAATTAAAATATTTTCTAATTATATTTGTTGAATTTTGATCTATTAAAACCAGAACGTAGTAGCCGGTAATTGAATTATAATTCGTCTCAATTACTACCTAATTGTTGTAGATCATAACAAATTTGAATATAAACGTCGCATTTGAAACTTTATTATAAGCCAGGAAATGACATTTTTTTTCTTAAAATTGCGTCATATTTTGGTCATTATATATGATATTCTAAAGAAATTTGCTCAACAAATAAACGAAGGTTTACCCGACCCTTTTTACATTTTATTGCTTTATTATATCCGCCCCTTCGGCCTTGTTTAGACATTTTTTTACCACCGTACAAATATATCTTCCTAGAGTTATTTGTACGGTGTGTTTAACTTTTTTTTAGAATGGGACGAACTGTAAATAATTCTTAGGCTACTAGTTTTATACATATCTATATACAGAGTGACCCAGGCCTCCAAAAAAACTTTTTACCTATTACGTTTTTGGTTTGTGATTTTTATTTCAATTTTTTACATATGAGGGCCTTTGTAACGCACATTTTCAAAATATTTTTGTCAACATACAGGGTGATTCAAACGCAATACATATGCTTAATACAGTTCATGAAGATTGGGACATTTAACTAAAATTTGATTATTTGATGAAGCTACCTTTAAAAGTAATGGATTTGTAAATAAATGTAATAGGTATTCATTATTATGCGACAGAAATCCCATACTGTAGCACGCAGATTCTATACTTTTAATGATAAATGCCTTCTATTGAGAGACTAAAAGGCAATTGCCTCGTATCAGAGCCATCATAATACATGAAGAAGACCGAAAGTCAAATCTTGTCTTATATTTTCAAAAAAAACACAATTTTCTCATTAAATATTGATTTCAGGTATAGGAAGTTATTAATAATACAAGATTAAACAACTATTACACAGTACTTCACAGAAAGCTATCGATTGCGAACTAACTAAATCGTTACTAATTACTAATTTTGAAAAGTTCTTTTTAAGATGAAAAAAGGTAAAACTAAAACCTAAACTATCATTTGAGATTAAACGGGAAGTTCTAAATAATGTTGCCTACTCTAAACAAGAAAAATTTATTTATAAGTTTTATACCATTCCTAATTAAATTTGGACGAAAAGACTATTTCAGTTTGCTGTAGGTAATTTTGTCAGGGAAAATACGTAAATAAAAATGACTTTTTAAGTAAAAAAAAGTCAAAAGGACAAGTTATTCCAAAAAAGGACTGTCCTTTTCAAAAAGGGATAAGTGGCAACTCTAGGTATTTCTGGAATGGAAATTTAATGGCAAATCTACAACTTTAGTTTGAAAATATGTTCCGGCCACCTAAGTTTACAAAAATGTCTAAAATGTGCTTTACCATTGCCTCCATATTCTGAAAAAAAATTGAAAGAAAAGTCACCAACCACAAACTTAATATAGAACTGTTTCGGAAGCCTGAGTCACTCTGTAAATATTCAAAAGTAACTGAAAGTTGAAATTGAAAATCGACGTTGGAGCGATTTTCGAAAACTACTAACGTTTCAACATAAGTATACGTGGGATATTAATTATATTATTATATTAGACCTTATAACAAAACTCATCTGACGAAAAAGTGTTAATGTGGTATATTAATATGGAGTAAAAATTTTACTAATTACTTTACTTTTACGTTACTAATTAAATTCGTTTCAAAAAACGATACGCCACTGGCCATTAGAACAATCCAAATGCGCCTAGTTGCCGGGGTCGGAAATTTTAGACTTCTCTGTCTCTTCTGTCCTTGTTTGACGCATTGGAATGTTTGATACACTACCAACGAGTATTTATGAATGAGATGTTCGGTCTATCTTTATAATGTCTGAGTATACCTAATCTGTGCTTATTACTTCAAAACCAACTATTTTCCATAGCCTACCATGACTTCACTGAAGCGTCGTTTCTCATTCTCTGGCATTGGCATCTTAATTATCAGGTACCTATTATGGTATTCTGGAATATTATCGATATTGGAATAAATTAATACTTTAACTATTCTAATAAAAAATGTGTTATGAAACACCGTGTTTGGTTTGGTTTTTTTATTTTTTCTTATTTATTATAATTTTTTTTTCATCACAGCTTTCTCTGGAATAATCCTTGTATCGGGTCGTATACCAAGATACAAAGCGTGCTCATTATGGAGACACAACCTTTCGTACTAGCGATGTTGTGCCGAGTACCACAGCCCTTTGCATCGCCAAAATTGTGCTGGTCGGTGGTATTTGAAGATTTTTTAGGTGGCTTTACATATTTCTATGTACTAGTCCGTTAGCTGATATAATAATTGGTAGAATCTCAACTTTAGCTAGATTCCATAGCTTTTTGATTTCAGTTGCCAGTTCCTGGTATTTAGATATTTTTTCGTCATACATCCGTGTCATATTGGAGTCTAATGGAACTGGCTAAGTCTATTATTGTGACTTTTTTCGCTGCTATGTCTTAGAAAACCATGTCTGGGCGATTATGATGCACTGGCTTATCAGTAATGATATCCATGTTTATTATATTTTTGCTAATATCTTCGGTTTGAAAAAATATATCAAGGTGCGGTTTTCGCTGACTTTTTAAACTTTCATTCCTCTTTACTATCAGCTAAAATTAAACATACTGACGGATTTTTCAGAAAAAAACCGCGCAATGTTTGTCAAATTGCAAGAGAGCGCTTATGGTTTATATGGTATTATATAGAGTACGAAACGGTTCTTTTAAACGAGACCTGATTGTTGAATTTCGATCATCTAGTCCGGAGTTTATTAACATTTAATTAAAAAAGGATCTATCCTTCCTCCACCACTTCATTTTAGCAGATAAGGAAAAATGGTTCTAACAAAAGAAATCCAAAATTCACACACTGAAGATTAACAAGCTATTATGGACAGTACCCCTTCTCTAGTGAAAATTTGGTAAAAATTATATTTTCCATAGTAGTAGCGCCCTCTAGCGGTGGCCGTTATACAAACTTGAAAATAATTTTGAGTAATTTCTCATAGCCTCTTTAGTTATAAATATTTGTGTTCCGCAGGCCCTACGGCTAATACTTTCTGAGTTACAGCCGTGAGCTACTATTAGATAGTTATAGTGAGTTATTAGTTAGCTATTATCAGTGAGATCAAAAACTGTGATGAACTGCCGAGAAACTGTGCTGGGTGCTAGGCCACGGCAATGTGGTAGGCAACCAAAAAGCGGACAGACTTGCCAAAGAGGGAGCCAGGGCTATAGGAACCATAGGAAGGCCAAGCAGCAAGAGACGAAGACGTGGCAACACTGTGAGGACTGCGCTACAGCTCCAAGACTGTGGCCAGTGGTAGATAGCAAAAAGACAAAACAACTGCTAGAGCACAAAAAGTACTGGCAGTACGCATAATTGTAGGTTTCATCACTGGAAACTGCCACACGAGGATAAATCTCGTGAGATGGAAGATTTCCAACGACGAGTACCGAAAAAAATACGGAGAAAAAGAAGAAACCATACAGCACCTGTTGTGCCATTGTCCGGCAGTGAAAATCGACGCTTTAAAACCTTAGGGCAAGGTTTTTTGGAGGGTCTAGAGGAAGCAGTAGGAGCCAACATCAGCGACATGCGGAAGCAAAGAGGTGGAAGTGTTTTAACGCAAAGAAAGAATGAGTGGAAGGTAAGGTTTGGTACAATAATACAGGGGTTGTAGAATGTAGAATGTTTAGGCGGGGAGTTAATCACCGCGACCTTACAGATCTATTATGTGTCCCCCTTTCTTGAGTTATAACGAGTTATAACTCATCATACAGTCTCAGGGCTTTAACAAAAGCCAGTATCTGAGACGGCTCCACGGAGGCCAGCTCTCCATCCTCGACATCAGCCGTGCCAAAGTTCATGGCACGAATGGTCGTCGTCTCGGCGCACTCAGCACTCGAATCTGCATTTGCCGTTGTTTCTCAGCTCCAGCCTACTGAGGTGTTCGTTGAGGAGACAGTATCCTGTTAGAGACCCCGTGACAGTCCGAAGATTGTTTTTACTTAAATCAAGGAATGCCTTTGATTTTTCTCGGTCGTAAGTTCTCAGGAACCTTTTTTAGTGTCTTAGACCGTTGGAGGACACCCATTTCGGGTTACGGATGGAGTCTTCCAGATTCTTCAGTCCTGCTTTCAGTTGGTTTCCGCTTGGAAAACAGAACGGTTCTGGAAGTGTTCGCTCCTTTTCTAGCTAGATCATTTGCTTTTTCAATGCCTTCCTTTGTGAGCAGGCACCTAGAGTAGGACTTTATTTTCTTTGCCTAATTTGTTGAGCTTCTCTAGGCCTTCTTTGACCAACTTCGAATTGATGGTTACTGAGTTGATCGCGTTTAGTGCTGCTTGACTATCGGATAGGGTGGCCATTTCCTGTTTTCGATAGTTCCTATCTAAGATAAATTGTACGCATCTTTCTGCCTGAAAGATGTTGGGGTAGATGCCTATTGGTTCGGAGTATTTAATTTTCGGCCCAAATACTCATATACCTGTCCCTGCTTTGCTTTGGCATCAGTATACCACGTTATGGTACGGTCTTTGACATGCTGAGCAAGCGTTGCTTCCTTCCAATCCTTTTTATTACTCAATACTACAGTAAGGTGTTTCTCAAAGTTGTAAATGCTTGGTGGGAGTTGGAGAAGTAATACAGGGGTTAATAATACAGGGGTATTGCAATGGGCACGGGGCCTCCGAGTGAGACATCAAGCAACCTGCTTGCCTTACCTACTTACCTACTACCTATGTAACAAATATCTATCACAATATAATATGTACTATTATTACATAAATAAACATAAGATTCTTTTTGCACAGTATAATACGAGTGTGACTAGGAACGCTAATCGAAACGATTGGTTAATCAGAATAGATACAATTACAATTAGCTGTTCCGATTAAAGAGGTTGCATTACAATTTTCTGGAAAACATTTATTGGATATACTTACATTACTCGGACCTAACAGCGGCGTTTCCGAACTTATAGACCCGTCTTGCAATATCTGATCGTCCCGTATAGGTCTAGTCATATACGCCGGCATATGTGGATGGTGCAACGTCTGAAAACCGCCAGGATGCGGCATTCCTTGCGGACCGATCCTCTTCATATCGAGCTGCGCGTATACCGTCGGCTCCTGTCTTCGGATGACGTTCATAGCGACGGATGGCGGATGCTGGCTGTAAATGACGTGGGGCGGCTGCATCTGTTGTTTCGTTATAGACAGTTCAGCGTATGTTATTTCGGCAGGGCTCTGTAAAGGAGTTAGTAGTGTGTTCTAATGTTAGTAGGTTAGTTAGAAACAAACTACTGCTATATAATGTATGTTAACAATATTAAAATTATATCATTTAGTTCCCACCATGCAACTTAGTACAGCAAAATATCAAGATTTAAATCACTTATATTCGTTTGGCTTTAAGATTAGGTTAGAGTGAGTTCTCAGTTTGCATGCCAAAATAAAAGATTTGCGATGTACAGGGTCTTTCAAAAAATATCGCAACCTATCGGAGGGAGAATCCTCACGTAAAAAAAAAATATTTTTCATATCAACATAGTATCAACCATACTTTGCTTTGTTTTTTTCTACTCGAGGGTTAAAGTGTTAATTTTTTTCGATTTATTATAATTTTCTTAAAGTGCTTTTACTGATTTGGATGGATTTAAGTTTTGAGGGTAAAAATTGCTATAAGTGCTACATATTTTAATTCCAAAAAATTGCGTCTGAAGAAATATTTTAAATTCGAAGTGGGCGCTATTAAATTTTTAAGATTAACAAATGCAAGTTATTGAGACGATATGTATATTGATACTCGTTTTAAAGATAATATATAAAATTTTACTGGTAAATACTACAGTTATTGGTAAATAGACGTAAGACGTGATTTGATGATGTCGGGAAGTTGTTTGGCACACAAAACTAAAGCAACGCACAGCAAGGCAAAACCTGTGCAAAATGTAGAGACTGGCATGCATCGCAGGAGTCATGAGAACCTGCCCAACAGCAGCAATTGAAATTATTCTAAACTTAACACTACACTATTAGAATGGCCATTTACGGAAACAGTACTGGGAGAATTGTCAGCTTAGGAGCTTAGAAAACCCTCAAAAGAAAAATTCCACTCATCCAACGCCCAGTGGATAACATACAAACAATGTACAACTTTGAGGAAAACCTCAGTGTATGTAGTAATGAACAACAAAAAAAACTCAGTAGTTAACAAAGACTTACTGATTTGGATGGATTTAAGTTTTGAGGGTAAAAGTTGCTATAAGTGCTACATATTTTAATTCCAAAAAATTGTGGATATATTTATCAGAGGCGTGTATATGGGTACAGAGGCGTGTATATGAATACTGGAATATTTTTCGGAAAAAAAAATGTGAAACTGACTTTTTTCTTTTAATACCTAGCAGAATTGTATAGGCCGTTTAATGCCAATTAAAAGTTGTATCTTGATATTTTGTCGTTTTCGATCTCCTTGATGACATAAATACAATTTTATTAATCACAATTAATAAAATTAAAATAAAATTAAAATAATAAATTATTTATTTTATCTAATTTATTATTAAATATTATTACTATTAGTTATTATTACTATTAGCCCAACCTGCAGCAAATTAAAAAAAATGTTGTTTAAGATAATTACAAGAGACCTCATTTTACGAAGTTATTATAACAAGTATATTTTTTGAATAAGAGTTTAATGGAAAAACAACTGTATACTAAAAAAATACATAGATAGTATTCAATATAAAATATATAACTTTAGTTTGATAATATGTTTGAGTCACCTTATGTATCGTCAATATTTATAAAATGTGCGCAGCTTTGGCTGCAACTTTCATAAAAAGATTAGATTGAAAAGCAGGTATTTTGTACCTAATGCAAAAACCCAGATAAAAGCGATTAATTCTAAAATTCTAAAAACCGAAAACTACCAAAGATTTATTAAAAATCTAATGACTTAATGTTAAATTATATTTTTATATCCACTTTTTATTCATTAGAAAGAGCCCACAGTACAAACTTTATGTGAATGAAAATTAAAATAAAATAACTTTAATGATTATTAAAAGAAGAAAACAAAACTGTTTCATGCAGATCCATGCAAGCCTTATGAGAAATGTTAAAAATAACTAATTATATACAGGGTGTCCCAGAAATAAGTGCAAATATTTTAAGGGGTGGTAGATCTCGATAAAAGAAATATATTTTCTCTTTATCGTTTTTCAAATAAGTCCAAAATAACAGAGTTATTTTACTTTGAAAATTTTCAAAAAAAAATATTTTTTGCTAAAATTTTGAGAACCACTGAATCTTTTCTGGATTTTTTTTCTTGTAAATTTAATCTAATACCTATGTTGCCATATTATCAAGGAATTATGTTTTTTAACAAAAAAATAAAAAAAATTCCAAAAAATTTTTCAAAAAATTTCGAATTTTCAAAATTTTTTTTCCGCTAAAAAACCCTCATAGGCGTGTTTCTGGGGTTGAACTATACTACCAGTTAAAATATTTGCACTTATTTCTGGGACACCCTGTATATAACTACTATAACCTAATTAGCATAGAAAATAACTGTCAGAAATTAAAACAACTCATTATTCTTACCGATTTGCCATAGCTTCCGTTTTTAGTTTGGCTATTTGGGCTTTGCATTCTACTATAGATTCTCATCGAAGGGGTATTGTTCAATCTTTCAAAAGCTCTTTCTTCATCTTGATATTCGTCATCGGCATTGTTCTGAGGTATTATATCCGGATTTTTCTCTTCCAAGCTGTCTACACTGTCATTCATGTCCTTGTTTAAAGGCTCTGTGCTTGCCTAAAAATTATTAATTGAAAATTTATACTTTCCTAAAATCTCAAGTTTGATATGTATATTTTGAGATTTTGATGAAATTATATATTTTGAGATTTTGTCAAGATTTCATAATGAACCTATAAATACTAAGATGTAATATAAACATGTTATATTTTTATCGGTAGAGTTTCTGCATTCTTTCAGTGTTGCAATTTGACGTAATTGATGGAACAAAGAAAAAAAAAATAAAAAGAAAGTTCTGGGAAAATGCGTCTAAAGAAATATTTTAAATTCGAAGTGAGCGCTATTAAATTTTTAAGATTAACAAATGCAAGTTATTGAGACGATATGTATACTGATACTCGTTTTAAAGATAATATATAAAATTTTACTGGTAAATGCTACAGTTATTGGTAAATAGACGTAAGACGTGATTTGATGATGTCGGGAAGTTGTTTGGCACACAAAACGAAAGCAACGCACAGCAAGGCAAAACCTGTGCAAAATGAGACTGGCATGCATCAGATCAGAACCTGCCCAACAGCAGCAATTGAAATTATTCTAAATTTAACACACTACACTATTAGAATGACCATTTATGGAAACAGTACTGGGAGAATTGTCAGCTTAAGAGCTTGGAACACCATCAAAAGAAAAATTTCACTCATCCAACTCCCAGTGGATAACATACAAACAATGTACAACTTTGAGGAAAACCTCAGTGTATGTAGTAATGAACAACAAAAAAAACTCAGTAGTTAAAAAAGACCATACCATAACGTGGTATACTGGCGTTTCCAAAACCAAAGCAGAAACAGGGATAGGACTATTTGGGCCGAAAACTAAATACTCCAAACCATTGGGCACCTACCGCTATTGGAAGATGCATGCAACTTATCTTAGGAACTATCAAAAACAAAAAATAGCCATCTTCTCCGATAGTCAAGCAGTCTTAACATCAATCAACTCAGTAACTATCAATTCTAAATTGGTCAAAGAATGCCTGGAGAAGCTGAACAAATTATGCAAAGAAAATAAAGTTCTTCTACTCTAGTTGCCAGCCCATCAAGAGTTAGAAGATAATGTCCGTTTCGGAAACCTTCTCAGAAACTGGCTTGTCACAGCCCTGGGATTATATGATGAGTTAATACCGTATGATCGAGAAAAAACGGCGTCAGCGATGGCTATGAAATGAAGATCGCTGTCATTTTATATGTAAAATTATATGGGGAATGTCATCGATGTTCATTTCCAAGCCAACTGGACGCCGTTTTTATTCGATCATACGGTATATAAGAGATATTAATAAGTTAATAAGAGACACAATAAAGGAGGAAATAATAGATATATACAGGGTAGCCCATCGAAAACGTTCCGCAAGGCATAACGGCCAGGGTAATTTTTTTTTGCAGAAAATTCAAAAACACGTCAATTTTGTTTGTGAGGGGGACAACTTTTGCCCCAAAAATGATTGCAAAATCTTCAACCCTCTAAGCGGGGGTGTCATTTCCCAATTTTTTTCAAATGGGAAGGGGGGTCAAGTGGTACCGCAATGAAAAGAGCTTTCTATTCTCTATACTTTCCCGCTTCGTTTTTGAAAATCGGTCGAGTCATTGAGAAAATATGAAGGATTGAAATTTGAAAATTTTATATAAACATTTATCAGAGTAACGATAAGGATAAATTCCTTCGACCAATTTGCAGTTTTTTCTTATTATTTCTAGATGTTTACGCATTTTTTCCCTTGCCGGAAGGTTGAACGATCAGGTGCGGTAGTTGCTAGATAGCTGTTCTGTGACTTGTGCGTTGAAGCGGTTGAAGTTCTTTTCAATATCGTTAAACTTTTTAACAATTATGGTGTACTCACTTGCAGAAAGAGTGGAAATAATCGAACTTTATTTTAAAAATAATGAATGTGGCAATCGGGCTGCGCAGATATTCATTGAACGCCATCCTGACAAACAACTTTATGGCAAAATTGTTCGCAAGTTAGTAGCAAAATTTCGCGAAACTGGTTTCGTTATGAATAAAAAGAGGCAGAGGGAAAATCCTGTAGTAAATGAAGCTAAGGTATTCGTATTGGGCGAAGTTGCCATGGATAGTACGCTGAGTACAAGAAAATTAGCCAATGAGACCGGCGTGAATCGTACAAATGTCTAAAGGATATTAAAAAAAACACAAGTTCCACCCGTACAAAATTCAGTTGGTACAAGAACTCAACGAAGATTATTTTGATCGTCGTTTGCAATTTTGTGAAACTATGAGTGAACGAGTGGCGAATGATAAGCTTCTATTTAATGTGTGTTTTTCGGATGAGTGTACTTTCTTTTGAACGGTGTAGTTAATCGGCACAACTGTCGATACTGGGCTCAGAACAACCTCAGGGTTTTTCACGAGGTGCACACCCAAAACCCTCAGAAATTGAACGTGTAGGCTGGTATTTTTGGAAATTCTATTGTGGGTCCTTTTTTTCTTCCTGGAAATCTAACAGGTGATATGTACCTGGATTTACTGAAAAATACCATCGACCCAGCCCTAACTGACATCATAGAGAACAATCCTGGATACGTTGAAGCGGAACTAATATTTCAACAAGACGGTGCGCCTCCACATTACTCTCAAAATGTGCGCAATTATTTAAACAATAACTTTCCCGGTCGGTGGATAGGACGAAGGGGTGCAGTTGAGTGGCCTCCCCGGTCACCCGACTTGACTCCTTTAGACTTTTTTCTATGGGGACACATAAAAAGTAAAGTGTATAGCACTCCACCCGCCTCATTAGAAGACCTGCGAAGACGAATAATTATTGATGTTTGTCGCGAAGTGACCCCGCAAGTTCTTCAGAATGGTCGAGAACGGTTTGAAAATAATTTGTATTACTGTATGGAGGTTGGCGGGCAACATTTTCAGCATTTGATTCATTAATTAGGTAAGATTTTTTTAATTAATTCAATTTATGCGTTTTTTGCAAAAAATACTTTTCAAATTTCAATCCTTCATATTTTCAAAATGACTCGACCGATTTTTAAAGACGAAGCGGGGAAATATAGAGAATAGAAAGCCCTTTTCATTGCGGCGCCACTTGACCCCCCTTCCCATTTGACAAAAGTTGGGGGATGACACCCCCGCTTAGAGGGTTGAAGATTTTGCAATCATTTTTAGGGCAAAAGTTGTCCCCCTCACAAACAAAATTGACGTGTTTTCGGATTTTTTGAAAAAACAATTACCCTGGCCGTTATGCCTTGCGGAACGTTTTCGATGGGCCACCCTGTATGGTCGCGGTGATTAACTTCCCCCTCCTCTACAATTTACAATCTGCTGGTAAATAACTATTGAAAAATAATTCTATTTTACGAGTCAATTTTGTATATGCTTTAAAATTAATATACACAACAAATAAATATTTTACTGGCTTTATTTTTATTTTTAAAGATATTCTGCTATACAAGCAAGCGAAACTTTGGGTCGGCGTTGATATGTCTAAGAGTGAATCGCCATGGCGATCTAGAAGTTGAAGAGACCACAAATATGAAGTATTCTTATTAACCTCTTAATCCGACGCTAGATTTCATGCGCTTGGGAAAATACTTGCTCTTCTTTCTTTATTCAGTACATCTTATTTTGCTGAGCGTATTGACCGTATTGTCTCGCACACATGAACATCGGCACCCAAGGCGTATTTCAAATAATGTAAATCCAGAGTCAATACTTTATAATGTATTGAGTGAAATCTATTATAAAAACGCTTATATAAATAGACAAATATATCGAAAATTAAAAAAAACTTTTAAGCACACTGCCAATTTTAACATATTTAGTTAGTTTATAACTACCTTATCACTATTATTTCCCACTACGCATCTTCTTCCTGCAGACGATAAGCCTCCATCATCGTAATCTTTGTCGTCCCTCTCTCCGCCACCCCTTAATCTAATAACTACCACGATTATGATCGCCAGCAGTATTAGGGCTCCTACTACGCCTATTAGAGCTCCTAGAAGAGGAGTGATCTGTAGCAGAACCGGAGTTGCGGCTAAAAATAAATAAAACAATTATTTTATTTATTACATTTTCATATAACATGTTTTTAGTTTTTACTAATTAGCATATTGTTAATGCTTAGCTTTACAATGAAAACACACTACTCAACACAATTATCGCATAGTATTTAAATGAAGTAACTACCTATTACATATTTCTAAATGAAGCATAACATATTTCTAACTGAAGCAGGCCGACTACTTAGTTGCAAAAGTGAAAACAATACATTTTTATGGAGCCAATCAGCCCATTATTTGATTGCATTGCCTTAGGCTATACGCTGACAGGCAATTTATAATCGACCGACCACTTAGTTGCATATATATTCCTACGGAGCCGCGCTCACATGCAATCAAATAGTCGGCCGATCGGTTCCATAAATATGTCTTGTTTTCAATTTTGCAACTAAATAGTCGGCCAACTAAAAATTACAGATCAGTGCGTAGGTTTACTGTTTCGAATTTCCCTTCACAGTATCTAAACTATTTAAAACTGCAAGTCAGGGAATTCAAAGTGTCTTGTTTTTCAAATTAATATTTTTTTTTAAATATGCGATAATTGTTTGAGTAGTTTAATTTATTATTTATTTTTAAACTAGTTGCGTTGCTACTTGCTTATTTTTTAGAAATTTGGAGTAAGCATTAATGCAAGATAAAGAAAGTCTTTCTATGTATATTAATAATATTTTACATATGACTAAAATTATAACAAGTAGCGTATGATAAAAAAGCGCATCAAAGACGGCTGGGGAATGACAAACGATGATACTTTTGGCAAAGTCGATATCTAGACGTCCTTTAATTTGTACTAAAAATTCGCATAAAACTCGTATAGAAAAATTAAAAAGGGATAGAACGTTTCCAGACACACAAAACTACAAAGTTTTATATATTGTGTTATAGAGATTTTTTTTGTTATTGTGTTATGATTTTTTAAGCAGTTTACAGCTAAATTATTTGACTTTATAATGTCTCTTTCTAAATGAAAAATGAAAGTTGCCATCTGTCAATTATACGATATAAAACAAAATGTTGATATTTTGGTGAAAATTTGAAACACCCTGTGGAGCACGTTAACAAGGCAAGGCATTTAAAAATAATTTTATTATCTAGGTGTACCTTTTCTCGATAGTTTGTTTTTTGGTTCATCTCAATAACTTTATTTTTGTTTATTAGATAGATATTCGCTTGTGAAGAAGACACTAACATTGTTTTGTATTTTTTACATTAAAACCATGCCTTTGCTTTTGTTGCTAGAAAGAGCTACTAAAAAGTCAAATATTTTAGCTACAAATTTCTTAAAAAATCGTCAAAATTGGCCCACTAGAACAAAATATATTAAACTTTAAAATACATCAAAATTTAAAGGTGCCCGTTTTTCGTGCCGGTGAGTGTATTTCAAAAAAAATTCTCGAATTTTAAACTGCACCATTTAAAAATAATTTTTAATCAATATAAAAAGAAGATACAACCTTCTTAATGCCAACTGGCGGTAAGCGCCATTACCTCGACTAGGGTTTGACCTCGCCAAAATTATCATCGAGTGTCATTCCCCAGCCGTCTTTGACACCGTTTCTTTTCGATCGTGTAGTAACGCATAGTAAACGCACTTTGCGTTCAATAAAGACAAGAATTGTAACCAGTACTATCGGAAAGTTACATTCTATTTAACTTAAAATGTTTAATATATTTTATAGCAGGAGAAAAAGACAGTTATAGTGAAAATATAAATGTCACGTTCATATAAACAAAGATCGACAGAAAACATTTGTTAAAATATGAATTACTACAACATATTAAAAAAATGTTAAAAACATTTTTTCAGCAAATGGCAACTGTAGGGAAAAAGAGCTGGACTGATTTTAATGACCTTTGGTTAGGTGGATTCGACACTGTCAAATATATTGGTCTCAATATTTCCAGACCATTCGGTCAATCAGTTATGCGTACCATAGGATTGACAAAAAAACTAGGTGGTAGTTTTAGCCGGGTTAGCTAATTATTACAGAAAACCTCAGTTAAGAGAGTAAGACCACTCATACCAGAATATACAAACATACAATCTACCAAATTAGTTATTTTTATAACATATTAAGGGATTATTAGTTATGATCAATACTAAAACATGGCGAGTTTTCCAGGACAAAAAATTAGACATCGAGAAACTAATAAATGAAACCAAAAATTATAAAAATTACAACATTTATTATTATAACTAGTCAATTTTACTGTAAATTAATGATATTGATCGTTAGAATTAAAGTCTTAAGAAGATAATTTATATTCCCAATTCTCATGCAGTTTGAGTTTAAGATGATAATTATTGACAATGATAAATATTTTGCCCAGAATTAATTCTCTTTTAAAGGTTATTATTGTCTAAATTATTTTTTTTTAATTATTTTTTAAATAGAGTATTAGTCTGAATTTTGCTATAACCAGGTGTTTTTCAAAAGAGGCTCACCCCTATAACAATTTTATTTTTTCAGGTAAAAAAACGAGTTTTCGTATGTTAGTATAAGACATAAATCAGGAATCATGTATTCAGTTATTTTCGGCAACTTCCTGTTTCACCGGAAATAACTACAACTTTTTATTTTTAAATGGTGTCCTCATCCACTATATTTTTTTTACTTTGTTCAATAGAACATTCTGCATAGATTGGCATTTCATATGCCATCTTTTGACATTTCTTGGTAAATGTTATCTTAAATTTCAATCTAGAGAGCCATGGCTGTGTTCATAACAAAAATTTTAATCGAAATAGCAAGTATGTCGTACCAAACTATTCGTACTACATACATACATGCATACATACTATTCGTAAAAACTGAGCCACCCTCGTTCCATTTGAAAAAAATATGATTATAAAAAATTATGATTAAACATACGAATGGGGCATCTAACAACTGGCCAAGAAACATATTGAAAAACATTAAGCTATCAAATGAATCTTCCAAGGCACATTGATTAAAAATTAGTAGTTTAAAAAACAGCCACGGTACTCTAGATTGAAATTTAAAATACAATTTTTTTAATTGAAAATGTCAAAAGTTGACATATGATATGTCATTCTATTCCTTCATATGGATATGCCATTGTAAACAGAATGTCATTTTCTATTACCATTTAAAAATAAAAATTGTGGTCATTTCTGATGAAACAGGAAGTGACAGAAAATAATTGAATACTTGAATCCCGATTTATATTATAAACTAAGTTACCCAGTCTCGTTTTCTTGATTGAAAACGTAAAAAAAGGTCCGGTATAAAACATCCGGTATAGCATCAAAAGTGTTAGATTTTCAAAATGCTTTGCAATATTAATTTGTCTATTATCCCTTCACCAATATATCTGAACAAATCTTACCCCTTCCTTGAGCAACCCCTTTAAGGGGAGCATAAATAATACAAGCGTCGCTCGCTATGGATTTTTCATCGATAGTTCTAACAAAAATTAAGACGTCTTTTCTTTCACTAGACAAAGTCGACAAAGAGATATCTTCGGGGTTTTGTGAGGTGGCAGTACCAATTAAAAGGCGACTGGTGGCATCGTATATCTGCATGAGATAGACGTTTCCCGATTTTTTCCGATACGCTTCGACTACTTGGCAACTAACTTGGATTTGATAACTCGTATGCTGGAGGATGGTACAGTTTTCCGGAGGCATTGGCTTACTAGACTGATGCTTTTCGGCTAAGATCACAATCAACAATTAGATAATTCAAAGTAACGCAATTTTTAGAAATTTTTATACCGGGTGCATCTCAAAAGTTAGGCTCACCCTATAAGTTTTTTATTTTTTCAGATAAAAAAACGAGTTTTGGTATGTTAGTATATGACATAAAATAAGGATTGATTGACGTATTCAATTGTTTTTCGTCACTTCCTGTTTCACCGGAAATGACTACAACTTTTCATTTTTAAATGGCATCCTCGGTATTTTTTTACTTTATTCGATAGAAAATGACACTCTGAATACAATGACATATCATATGTCAACTTTTGACATTTTCGGATATTATGGTTTATTTGATATTGACATGAGATTCATAATGACAAATTGACTCGAGATACCGAAGTGTGTGGTACCAAATTATTCGTAAAAAATGCATTTTCCAAATATGCTAATGAGCCACCCTCGTTCCATTTGAAAAAATTAAGATATGATTAAAAATACGATTTGGGCATCTTTTAACCGGCTAGAACAAGACACTAAAACATTAGAAAATCAAATCTATTTTTCCAAGGCTCCTTGATTAAAAATTAGTTTTTTTAACACAGGCACGGCATTCTAGATTGAAATTTAAAATTCAATATTTTTTAAGCGAAAATGTCAAAAGTTAATATATGATATGTCATTCTATTCAGAGTATCATTTTCTATCGAATAAAGTTAAAAAATTCCGAGGGTGCCATTTAAAAATCAAAAGTTCATTTCCGGTGAAACAGTAAGTGAAGAAAAACAATTGAATACGTCAATCAATCCTAATTTATGTCATATACTAACATGCCAAATCTCGTTTTTTTATCTGAAAAAATAAAAAAATTATAGGGATCAGCCACTTTTGAGATGCACCCGGTATGCATATTACTAATCCTGGGATTAAATTCCTGGTCTCAAATGTACTCCCATTGTTCAAACATACATTTCCAACACTCAACTGTAATTATTTAAACCATCATCTAAAACTGTTCTATTATTATCCCTCAATCAAGAATATTAAGATCAAATTTTCCATTCTTATAGAAAACATAAAAAGACACAGTCAAAGTATATGCACCATCATTACTAATATGCTGGATGACAGTGCTTATACAGGGTGGCGCCTCTCATTACAAAAATAAAAAAGTAAAAAGTAAAAGTTTGTATATCACACAGCCACCTAGATTTTTTCAAATAATAAAGGTCTACTGACGCAAAATCATAAAAATTAAAATATCTAGGAAAATCTTTGTCTGAGGGGCAGGCAACCTTAATAATATTTTCGAGATATATAAATTTCCCAGTGAATACCAGAAAAATATATTGGGTGTTCCATTTAAAATAAAGGAGTAACTTGCTTTTAAAAGTGACTAATGTTCCGTATTAATTTTGTCTTACCTTGTATAACTTTTCGGGTCAAATTTCAATTTAGTTTAACATACAATGGTGACTGTAATTAAATATCAGGATATACAAGGTCAACTAAAATTTAGTAGTAGGTAGCTGTTATCGAAATTTAAAATTTACTCTTCATTTTCACAAAATGTGAAATATGTCAAAATCCTTAGGTTTTAGGTATATGCTACTTTAATAAAACTCATCTTTATTTTTTTTAGAATCCGAAAATCAATTAATATATAGGGTGTTCCATTAGAAAAAACACAACTTTGATGTGTAACTTATTTTGGGGACACCCTGTATAATGCTATATATTTTTATAAAATGCTTACAGTTAATCTACATAAGCTGCCAAAATTTCATTTGGATATAAACTACCTTTCTCCTTGAAGCTTCCGCGGCGTACGAGAGACGCCACCCTGTATATGTAAACCGTTCATAAAATAAGGCGAACAGCAAACGGCAACATTGTTGAGTATGCGAGTTGACTAGTGGGACGTAGAAGCTAGTAACAATATAACACAACAATAATAACAATACCAGCAATATTTCAGTATGTCAAAAACATAAAATATGAAAATTTGAAGTACTTATTAATCTATATTTGTTTGGAAAATAATCTAAAAATTTAAAGCGATGGAATATGACAAAGAAGAACCCGATGACACAGAAGAAACTGAAGCAAAATCAATACCAGCAATATTCAAGGACCAGGTTCTAGAGTTTATTATGAATATTCTACTGGATCATCCCGAAGACATTATGGAATACGGCCAAAGCTATTTTAAAAAAGTAGAAGAAAACAGGCGTACCACCATAGTTTATGATTTAGTCAAAGTTAGCAATGAAAATTTAACTGGAGGTGGTCAAAGAGATACAGACAATGTAGATAATACGACTCGTAATGCAGAGAATGATTCAGAAAAGATAGTTAGAAGCATTAGTGCGAATTTCAGTTTTTGAGAACCACCTAGTGTACCACCTTCCACATTCGTTTAAGCATGGCAGAATTAAAAAACTATTAAGCCTTAAGGACATGTACTATCAAAAAAATATATTGAGAAAAGACAAACATAGTGTACTTTAATAAAAAATTCATAGATTATTAATGCTTCCACTCAGCCCAGGGAACTTCCAAATAGAGATTAATATTATTAAAAAAATCGCTATCAACAATGCATGTGTTTTCTTATTGATAATACAGGGTGTCCCAGAAATAAGTGCAAATATTTTAAGGGGTGGTAGATCTGGTCAAAAGAAACATTTTTTCTCTTTACCGTTTTTCAAATAAGTCCAAAATAACCGAGTTATTTTACTTTGAAAATTTCCAAAAAAAAATATTTTTTTGCTAAAATTTTGAGAACCACTGGATCTTTTCTGGATTTTCTTTTATGTAAATTTAAGCTACTGGGGCAATCCACAGATATGGGACAATTTCAAGCCAGAGCAAAACTAAAAAAAAGAAACAAATAATAATTATTAAATTCACTCGTATGATAGATGTGACCATTAATGACATGGTGTACTATTCAGCAGCGATCAATTATTAATATATTTTTAAAACTTTGATATAAAAAAGTTGGCCTGCCTCGGAGTTGACAACTGCTTGTTTATTACTCGTATATTATGTATATTTTATTTAAAATACGTTTTTATAATGAAATTTTAGTAGTTAGAATTTAGAATGACTAATATGTAATCAAATAAACGAACAGTAAAATAATAGTCAACACCGGGTCGACTAGTTGACATGCCTTCTGATATGTTTACCCGTAACCCTTGTTGCCCGTAAAAATAAACCTATTTTGGGTCATGTTTTGAGGAGTAAGTTGTTTTCCAAGTAAGACCATGTAAGAGCCATAAGTGAGCTGGGAAAGAATTTAGGCAACTCAACACAGATAAGGAAAGATAGAAATTCCTTCTTAGAACATATACTTTAGATTTTGTAATTTTTTTACATAACTTTTCTTTCCCGCCAATTAAAACAACATCCGTTTTCATTAACCACTTCCAATACATCGATCGTTTCTTCCTCAAAATATAGGAGTTAGATCCAATTTTTTTGTCTATACGTTTGTATATTTCTTCAATAAAACGGTGTTCTTCTGCATTTCGCTTTACTCATTTTTCTATACAGTGTTGTTCACCACATACGAGACGGAGTATTGTAGCTAAACGATTATATTTTTACAAATTTCAAGTTTTGGGTTCGATGTAGGACTATTAGAGGTACAATTTAAAAATAATTTTACAAGATACAGAGTGTCCCAAATAAATAAAAAATATCTTAAGTTGTATTTTTTTAAATGGAACACCCTGTATATTATTACATTTTTAGTTTCTACGATTAAAATAAAGGTAAATTTGATTAAGGTTTATTATACTTAAACCTAACCGTTTTTGAAATATTTTCAATTTTGTGAAATTGCAGTAAAAATTTTAAGGCTTCATTTCTCCAAGGGTATCAAAGTTTTTAATACTAAATATTTACCGAAGTTTATTTATTGATCAGTTATTGTGTTACAATAATAAAAATAATACTACCTTATACAGAGTGTCTAAAAATTTATTTAAAATAATTTCTAGCTTTAAACGCCAATAACTTCTTTAATTTAAATGGAATGCCCTGTATATTTTAGGAGAATCAGATGCACAATTTAATTGTCTATCAAATTGTATTATACCATTTTTTACCTATCCCTACAAGTTTTCGTAGAAAATGCATTTTCTTATAATTTAGACTTCATTTATCGATATACCCATGGAATATTGACATTGAGATTGTTTTTAAAGCAACAAATGTACAAAATGTACAGGCCAGTAATATTATCGTTTTTAGCAAAACGATAATATTACTAGCCCATTTTTATGCAAAAAGAAAACTATTTAAATCTTTATAAAAAAGTATACCATTAATTAAATATAACACCATTATTTCCGCCCATATACTAATTAATTACATAGTTAATTGTGTTGTGTTAATAAATTATTCTAAATAAATGTGGATTTGAGTCAGAAATCAATATAATAATAAGTTATCACAATTAAAGTCTCTGTTGTTATAAATAAACATTTATTAAAAAATGAAATATCATTTTTAAGGTGTTACTTTTTATCACACTGTCTAATACCCATATAAAATTCAGTTTTTTAGTATTTGGAGCAATTATTATTAATCAACGCAAACAGTCAGTTCATGTAGTTTGAATACTGGAATCATATATTAATTGGTCCTCTTTAACAAATATTTAAACAGTTTTTTTTTATTTTTTTAATGAAATAAACGAATTATATCGACGATATTAGTATCTGTACTCTTTAAAAATTTGGTACATCTTTAAAAACAATCTCAAATGTCAATATTCCGTGGGTATATTGATAAATGAGGTCTAAATTATAAGAAAATGCATTTTCTACGAAAACTTGAAGGGATAGGTAAAAAATGGTATAACACAATTTGATAGACAATTAAATTGTGCATCTGATTCTCCTTAAATATACAGGGCGTTCCATTTAAATTAAACAACCGTTTGAAGCTAATAATTATTTAAAATAAATTTTTAGACACTCTGTATAAGGTAGTATTATTTTTATTATTGCAACACAATAACTGATCAATAAATAAACTTCAGTAAATATTTAGTATTAAAAACTTTGATACCCTTGGAGAAATGAAGCCTTAAAATTTTTACTGCAATTTCACAAAATTGAAAATATTTCAAAAACGGTAAGGTTTAAGTATCATAAACCTTAATCAAATTTACATTTATTTTAATCGTAGAAACTAAAAATGTAATAATATACAGGGTGTTCAATTTAAAAAAATACAACTTAGATATTTTTTACTTATTTGGGACACTCTGTATCATGTAAAATTATTTTTAAATTGTACCTCTAATAGTCCTTCATCGAACCCAAAACTTACAATTTGTAAAGATCTCATCGTTTAGCTACAATACTCCGTGTCGTATATGGTGAACAACCCTGTATATTTTTTTGAACTTTATACCCAAAGAACCGTTTTAGCTTTCTGGTCCCTTCTTGAAAGATTGCCAGTTTTATAATTTTTGCCCAATTCTATTCTTTTCTTCCATCTTTGTCTTTCATTTATCTTCAACTTGTTCTTCTGCATTATGCTTTATTTTTATCCAACGAAGTCGCTGTAGCTCCGTTTTTCTTCTTCGGTTTGAGAAGTTTCTCTTTTTTAACTGATTAAAAATACAAATTTTTTGAAATTTAGCGAGCGCAAAAGCTTAATTTAAAGCCGATTTCATCAACTCCGAGAACACCAGTCAACTCCGAGACACTCTGAGACTCGAAGTTGAATGCTTCGGAGTTGATATTTTAATACTTTTCGAATTATAAATATTATATTCTAAATGATATATCTGTTACAAATATAGGTGATTATCTACATGTTATATGTATGCATATGAAGACAATAAACTTTAATTAATTTTTAAAAGTGTGTTTTTAATATGAGACTCGGTGTTGATTATCATTAAACATACGCTTGCCTTTTTAACCACAGAACGTTACACAAAATATTTTGGGACTAAGAAACGTGCTCTTCCATCAGCAACTCTATATCAACTGATTGAATCGCTTCTTTCTTACAGGTGTAAAAAAGTGGGGTTTGCTGCATTTGATGTCTTTAACGGCTTTTTTGAAGTGCCTCGGTGTTGACCACAAAGCTCGGTGGCAAATTTCTAGCTAACTTTTCTATATGTATAGTAGCTTGTTTTAAACTATTTTGTGAATGTAAATATATAAGAAAGTATTTATTTTTTATTACTCTTATTGACAATTATATACAATTTAAAATTTAATCATAACATATAATTATTGCGGTAAAAACGTGGCTGGTGGCAGCTTCGGAGTTGAGATTCTTGCCAAAAAATGGTGAAAAAAATGGGTAATATCTTTTCTTTTCGTTTTAACAAATGTGGTCCCAAATAAAACGTCCTATTATTTGTTCTAAACTATACCAGATAGTTCGGATTTCAATATTATTTTTGTACTACAGTCCAGTTAACCTAATTGTCCCATTCCTATGGAATGCCCTTACTATCTATGTTGCCATATTAAAAAGAAACTATGTTTTAGAACTTAAAACTAATAATTAATGGTAATTTGCAAAAAATACCTCATAGGCGTGTTTCTGAGGCCGAAATATACTACCAGTTAAAATACTTGCACTTATTTCTGAGACACCCTGTATAATAACAAAAAAATAATATTTTTTTTTATTCCGCCAATTCTGTAGATAATAGTAATTATACAGAGTGTTTCAAAAAACATGTGCCATCTCTCGTGGGGAGATTCCCCACGCAAAAATAAGATCTAATTTTAATATCAGCATAGATCCGATTCTGCTTTGTTTCGCAGCTACAGAGTGTTAAAGTTTTAATCATATTTCGATTTATTATAACTTTCTTCCAAGTACTTTTAGTGATTCGAATGAAATTTTGAGGGTAAACGTTATTACAAGTGCTACATATTTTACTGCTAAAAAAGGGTCGATAAATACATCAGGGACTTGCATATGGGTTATCACTGGAATATTTGAAAAAACATGTGCGCCATGACTTTTTTTCTTTTGATATCAAAATTGTGTAGGCCGTTTAATGTCAATTAAAAGTTAGCTCTTAATATTTTGTCGAATTCGGCCTCCTTGATGAGATAAACGCAACTGTATTAATCACAATTAATAAAATTAATAAATTATATGTTTTACGTAATTTATTACTAAATATTATTACTATTAGTCCAACCTACAGCAATTTCAAATAAAAAATAATTGTATTTAAGATAATTACAAAAAACCTAATTTTAAAATTTTTAACATCCTGTAACTCTAAAACTATGCATTTCCATACCCATGTTTATATTATAGGAACTTTTTTTCATATTTTTTTATGAAGAATCAGTGAGTACTTATTATAAATTTTCGCTAACTAATGATATTAATTTTTTTTAAAGGTTCCTATTAAACTTGGATCAAAGGCAAATTAATAAAATTGCGTTTCCTCATCAACGATGCCGAAATCGACAAAATATCAAGAGACAACTTTTAATCGGCATTAACCTGATTACACTATTTCGCTAAGAAGAGAAAAAAAGTCAGTGACGTACTTACTTTTTTAGAAAAAATATTCCAGTGATAACCCATATGCGCGTCCCTGGTGAATATGTTGATACTTTTTTAGCTTTAAAATATGTAGCATTTATATAGTAACTTTTACCCTCAAAATTTCATTCGAAACAATAAAAGTACCGTATGATCGAAAAAAAAACGGCGTCCAGTTGGCTGGGAAATGAACATCGATGACATTTCCCATATAAATTTACATCTTTGAATAAGAAGACTAAGGAGCATAATGCAATCCATGTATTCATGCATGGTTGTATAAAGGTAGTAAATCTAGATGGAAATTGTGGCAGAACTTAAATTAACAGTGACACTATCGCGATTTATCGAAAAAGACTCTAACAGAGTTGGTTGTGTAGCGTGCCGTAGATCTCGGCAAAAATCGAGTGAAATAATGGTAAACAACTTTTCGCTAGTAAGTGACTATACAGAGTGGCCCATCGAAAACGTTCCGCAAGGCATAACCAAACCAAACCAAACCGCATCTGATCGTTCAACCTTGTGGCAAGTGAAAAAATGCGTAAACATCTAGAAATAATAAGAAAAAACAGCAAATTGGTCGAAGGAATTTATCCCTATCATTTAGTCTGATAAATGTTTAAATAAACATTTCAAATTTCAATCCTTCATATTTTCTCAATGACTCGACCGATTTTCAAAAACGAAGTGGGGAAATATAGAGAATAGAAAGCTCTTTTCATTGCGGTGCCACTTGACACCCCTTCCCATTTAAAAAAAGTTGGGGGATGACACCCCCGCTTAGAGGGTTGAAGATTTTGCAATAATTTTTGGGGCAAAAGTTGTCCCCCTCACAAACAAAATTTACGTGTTTTTGGATTTTCTGAAAAAAAAAAATTACCCTGGCCGTTATGCGGAACGTTTTCGAAGGGCCACCCTGTATAATATACATACGTGTAGTAAACCAATCATTTATGAAATTCACTTAAATTAACTATATATATTTTTTCTTGCATTTTTGCTTTTATTTACTACTTGTCAAAGATTTCTGGTTCAGGAGCGTATCGGATATTTGTGTTAATAAATAATTATTATAACTTATCTATTTTTATTAGAATTTTATATTTTTATAACAATTTTAATAACTACCAACATTTATTCACAACGTAAAGTAAAAAAAAATTATTGAGTCTACACCACGTCTACCCTATATCATAGTTTTACATTTTTTAAATAAAATTAGAACGGCACTGATAAACCAGAATTTAAGTCGGCCATATTTGAGGCCCATCGCGGTGGACCTAAGATTTTGATATGCTCCTTCCTTAGTCTTCTTATTCAAAGATTTACATATAAAATGACAGCGATCTTCATTACATAGCCATCGCTGACGCCGTTTTTTCACGATCATACGGTACTTGGAAGAAAACTATAAATCGAAAAAATATTAAGACTTTAACACCCTGTAGCTGCGAAACAAAGCAGAATCAGACCTATGATGATATGAAAAATATATCTTATTTTTACGTGTGGAATCTGCTCAAGGGAGATGGCACATGTTTTTTGAAACACCCTGTATGTGTAGAGATAAAATTATTACTTTCATTAAACTTGAAATATCTAAATGCCTGTTTTTTTAATACTAATATGGCATATGTTGATAATAGAAGTCTCACAAAAAAAAACAATAAAAATTGTGTTTAAACTATTTCTACAAAGACCTTTAATATGTCTTTTAAAGACCCATTAATACTAGAGATGGGCAAAACTGCGATTCTTCAATCGCAATTGAAACTCCCATTGCGATTTTTAAATCGCAGCGACTGTAACCTGCGATTGCGATTTTAATATTTACCAAACCAAATTATTCGTAAAAAAATGCTTTTTCTAAATTTTCCAATGAGCGATTCTCGTTCCATTTGAAAAAATTGAGATATGATTAAAATACGATTTGAGCATCTTTTAACCAGGCCAGGACAAGACGCGAAAAACTATTTTTCCAAGGCATATTGATTAAAATTAGTGTTTTTAACACAGCCATAACATTCTAGATTGAAATTTAGAATACGATTTTTTAAGCGTAAATGTCAAAAGTTGCCATATGGTCTGCCAATGTATTTAGAGTGTCATTTTCTATCGAATAAAGTAAAAAAATACCGAGGGTGTCATTTAAAAATCAAAAGTTGTAGTCATTTCCGGTGAAACCGGAAGTGAAAAATTGGAAGGAAAAACAGTTGAATACGTCAATTTTAAGTTTTAAGGTGAATCAATCTTGAGAAACACCCGATAGACCGGGTGCGCCTCAAAAGTGGCTCACCCCTATAACTTTTTTATTTTTTTAGTTAAAAAAACGAGATTTGGTATGTTAGTAGATGACATAAATTAGGATTGATTGGACGTATTCAATTGTTCTTGGTCGCTTCCGGTTTCACCGGAAATGACTACAACTTTTGATTTTTAAATGGCACCCCGGTGTTTTTTTACTTTATTCGATAGAGAATGTCAGTCTGAATAGAATGACATATCATATGTCAACTTTTGACATTTTCGCATATGGTTTATTTGAAATTATAACATGCGGTTCAAAACAAAAATTTGACTTGAAATACCAAGTGTGTGGTATTAAATTATTTGTAAGCACCCTCGTTCCATTTGGAAAATTTGAAATATGATTAAAAATACTATTTCAGCATTTTCTCACTGGCCAGGACAAGACACTAAAAACATTAGACGATCAAATCTATTTTTCCAAGGCTCCTTGATGAAGAATGAGTGTTTTTAACATAGCCATGGCACTCTAGATTGAATTTTAAAATACAATTTTTTATTAAGCAAAAATGTCAAAAGTTGACATATCATATGACATTCTATTCAGAATGTCATTTTCTATCGAATAAAGCAAAAAAATACCGTGGGTGCCATTTAAAAATCAAAAGTTGTAGTTATTTCCGGTGAAACAGGAAGTGACCGAAAACAATTGAATACATCAATCAATCCTAATTTATGTCATATACTAACATACCAAATCTCGTTTTTTTTTCTGAAAAAATAAAAAAAATATAGGGGGTGAGCCACTTTTGAGACGCACCCGGTATATTATGATCGAGGCCCTAGAAAACAATACCTCTATAAATAAATAATATCAGAGACAATTCAATCGCAGTTTACAATAAAATGCTTTAATAGACCACAAAATTACATTCGCAACAAAATCGCAAATCGCAGCTATAGGCTGGTTGCCTAAAATGAAACTCGCAAATAGAAGAAATTGCAATCGCAGTTTCCTATGAGAGCGAATCGCAGGTTGCGATGGCGATTTTAAAATCGCTGCGATTAAATCGCAGTTTGCGATTTTTTGCTCATCTTTAGTTACCACCCAACAAATAAAAAATAATACAAAAATAAAACGGATAATTACCTATGTGTTTTTCAGCGCCTTTGAGCGTAAACGCTGATAAATGTGTGACTGAACTTCTTCCTTTCTTATTAGCAGCATATAGTCCTATGTCAAATGCTGCACTACTTTCCAAACCTGTGACGGTAAATACGGGAGCTTTTGAGGTTACGTTGCTCACTAGTTTCCTGTTCATTGTGTCGTAGACCTCCATGATAAATTCTTGCTGCAAGCCGCCATCATAACCTTCGGAGCATTCCAGAAACAGTGAGTCGGTAGTTTGGTTGGAGATGGAACAGTTGGACAAGGCATCTGGTTTACCTTAGAAAAATAATATATATACATTTACGCTAATAATAAAATCATCATCATTTAGCTTATTCCGTCCACTGCTGAACAAAAGCCTCCCTTAACTCTAGATTTCTTTCTCATGATGGTGAAAACCCATACATATTGCCAGTATTATTAAGTCAGGATTCTGTGGCACAAAATAGAAAAAAAAAATAGAAAGCAGAAGAAAAAAAAAATAACAACAAAAATTTAAATAATGATAATGCAAAAAAAGTATTTTCAACATAACCTGGGGTTTATACTTTAGTAGAAACTTTTTTAATATCTTACGTGGACCAGATAATGATTTAGGCAAAGACGCAGCACAACCTCAATTATGTTTAGTGCATATGGCTAAGTGACTCTTAAATAATGGAAAAGAATATATAAAGGTATGAGTTTTAATATTCAGAAATTTCTCATTAACTTTTGTGAACTATCAAGTTATTCAATCATTAATTTTGTGTTTCCCTACAGAATCTGCATTCGCCATTGTTTCTTAGCTTCAATCTATTGAGGTGTTCATTGAGAAGATAGCGTCCTGTTAAAACCCCCATAATAATCCGAAGATTGTTCCTACTTAAATTAAGAAAATTTTTTATTTTATTTGGTCGTAATTCATGAGAAAAAAAACTTTGATACATACAAAATATTTACATGCTATACACTTATAGGTCAGACATATAAACGGAGTATGTAAGAAGCCTTAGTAAAATAGGATGTTTCGCGGTTACTTAGGAAGTTAATATGGAATTGTAAAAAATTAAGTAACTGTTATTAAAGCAAGTTATTAAGTTATTAAAGCAAAAAAATAGGGGAATATATCCATTTCTACAGCGGAGTGTGCAAAAGCAAACGAGCAAAACGGGGAGTATCAATAGCTATACACAAAAAATACAAAAATAACATAAGAACGTGGGAAGAAATAGATGAACAAATAATAACACTAGAAATTGAGAAAAACGGACACAACATAGTAATAATAGGAGCATATGCACCTAGCAAAGATGCTGATCATAATATTAAAGACGAATTCTATGATAAGCTACTAAATACAATACTTAATATAAACGACAAGAAGGAAATTTGTATACTGGGTGACCTTAACGGCAGAGTGGGTCAAAAGCAAAATGATCTAGTCGTAGGACAACATGGGGAACAACCAGTTAATGATAATGATCACCGAATTATCAACATGTGTGAAAGTTTAACATTAAAGATCATGAACGGATTCTTCCCACATAAAGAGGTACACAAGTTTACATGGGTCCAAAGAACAAGAAGGCTCACAAACAAGCTCTATAATTGACTTTTTAATTCAATTTTAAAAAACCAATTACGTTAGGGTATATCGTGGCATAGAGTGCGGTTCTGACTATTATCTGTTGATGGCCAAAGTGGTAATTAATTACAGGAGCTCACACAAGGAGAGAGAAGAGCACACGGGCAACCAAGGAAAGGTAGATTCGGTTAATTAAAACTTGGATAGTCTCAGACATGAATCAGTACAATTTCTTTATAAACTTAGACTGGCTTCAAAATTACAAAATATACAAATGGAACAAATTAATACCGAAGAGTTATATAAAACCATTAAAGACTCTATACATCAAGCAGCCGAAGAAGCTTTAGGGTATCAAGAATATCGATGTACACAAAATCCGGAATGGTGGTCTGAGGAATTGGAAGAGCTTACAAAGAAAAAAAGAAAGCTTATCAGAAGTGGCTACTTACAGAAAACCCTGAGGATCAGATAGCATACAAACGTTGTAATAGAGAAGTTAAAAGAATTGTACGCGAAAAGAAAAATGAAAGTTGGGACAGGAAATGCGAATACATCGAAATTTATATGGGCGGAACAAAAGTATCAGAGGCGTGAAAAGCAATTAAAAATATTCGACGAGAAAATAAGCAATCTGCTCATATAGATATGATAAATATGAAAAAATGGCAAGAATATTATAAGATCTTACTCACAGAAGATTGAGAACACTTCATAGAACCAACAGAAGAAATTAAAATCACACAGGTGGATACAGAAAACATAAATATAAATGAAATAGAAAAAGCTCTTAGGAATATGAAAAGTGGCAAGGCCTCAGAACCAGGAAACATTCCCATTGAACTGGTAAGACACGGACCAATATATGCTTTTTAACAAATGTCTCATACGAGGAGATAATATTCCTACAGACTGGAACATATCATATATTAGTTCCATACATAAGAAAGGAGATAGGAAGGTGTGTGAAAATTACAGAGGTATCAGTGTCACCAGTGCAATTGGGAGGTTGTATGGTAGAATTCTGAAAATGAGAATTGAAATGGAATTGCAACAGAACTAGAGGAGCAAAGGGGTTTTCGCGCAGGAAGATCGTGCTTAGAAAATATTTTCACCTTACAACAAGTTATTTAAAAGAGAATAGCTCGAAATTTATCCACCCATCTGATTTTTATCGACATTCAAAAAGCATATGATACGGTACCCTTAACAAAACTTTTCATAACATTTATAATCCATCCATAACATTTATAAAAACGCAACAAGCGCCGTAAAAATTGGCAAAAATATATCAGCACCCTTCAATATCTCGAAAGGACTTAAACACGGTTGTTGCTTGTCGCCTACTTTGTTTAAAATTTATGTCAAGGAAGCTCTGGATGTATGGAAACGTAAATGCTCAGGAATGGGGATACAGATTGGTAATCATTGCTTGACAACCTTGTTGTTCGCCGATGATCAGGTTATAGTTGCTAATGATGAGGAAGATATTGACTATATGCTCAGAAAATTGAAAGAGGAGTACGCAGAATGGGGATTGAAAATAAACATGACAAAAACAGAACATCTAAAAATGGCAGACGATGGACAAGTAGACCGGAGCTTAGAACTCAGCAATATAAAACAATGCGAAGAATACAAATATTTAGGAACTATAATATCTCAAGAAGGAACATCAAACTGACAACAACAACATAGAACACAACAAGGGCAGAAATGTATCCGAATTCTAAATTCGGTACTTTGGTCGAATAAAATAAAATTAAAAACTAAAATGACAATCTACAAATCGATAGTAGAGCCTATTTTATCGTACGGGTCAGAAGGTTGGCAATTGACTGAAAAAAACAGAAAAAGAGTGGATGTGGTAGAAATGGATTTCTTGAGAAGAGCGTGTCAGATATCAAGAACAGAACATATTCGAAATGAAGATATAAGAAGAAAGACAGGAAAGGTATTCACAACTATAGACAACATAGAAACAAGACAACTTGTCTGTTATGGACATGTGATGAGAGCTGGGGAAGAGCGATGGCCAAAAAGAGCTATAGAATATGCCCCTAGAAATCGAAGGAGAAGAGGAAAACCAGTGATATCATGGGAAGAAGGAATTAGAAAAACAATGAGGGATAGGGCCATTAGAGATGACGAATGGAAAAACAGAGAAAAATGGCGATCGAAATGCGGGATGCGGCAGAGGCGGTAGGACCCCCGCTATATATAGGGGATATATATATTAAAGCAAGTATGGAGGGGGGGATTTTTCAGATATCATTTATAATAGTGTATTTAAGACCTGTATCAATTTTCAGCTCTATGGGAATTATTGTTATTTAACCTCCTTTTTTGTTTATTTTTACTGCGGTATGAGGAATTTATAGAAGAAGATGTAATTTTCACTAAAGAGCAAGATAACGCACAAAATCACAATTTTTTCGATTTTTACTGACAGTTCGACAAGCGAAAAGCAAAACGATCTTTTCGGGTAACCGTTTTCGAATCGCTTAGTGATTGTGTCAAATAAGAATACCCAAATCGTTAGTTAAATGGGCGCTATGCGGAAATTAACGTTAGATACGCTGAGCGTCTAAAAGCGTTTTGTATTTTCTAAGTTACAGAATTAGGGCCCTCTGACTTCCGTGTTTAAATAAGTACAAGTGATTGAAAGTACAATAAATAATAGTTACCTGCTGGTGTCACATAAAATACGCATGGTTCCTTTTGCATGCCTATTTCATTTCTGCCATAACAGAGTAGTGTTCCGTAATCTTGTTCTGTAACCGGTTTAAACATTGCTATGCTCCTGGCTTTTTCTACATATATCTAAAATAGATGTATGTTAACATTATTTTAATGAACAAGTTAAAAACAAAAGTTTTGAAATCCAAATCCTTGTTATTTTAGAACAAAAAGCAAACGGAGAAAATTCCAAAAAAATGTATGCATTTTTCAATAAAAACTGTTGTAGAGAAAAAATAACTAGACCTACTACAAAAATTCATTGCCAAAATGGAAAGCTATGAATATACCTTAGAAATGCATAGTTTATTCTCAAAAGTTAATATACGGTAGTAACATAAAATAAAAATACACCTAACTAAAGCTAAGATTACAGTATTATTAAACAAATACTGTAGTTAATAGAATAATTTATTTTACTATTTCGTTTTTTCAGGTTTATAATGTAATAAATAAATTACTGGCTATCTAACACTACGCCAATAAAAGTTAAATTATTTTCGAAACAAAAATTTGTAACAGCAGATATTGAAAATTTTACGTAAAACATTTAATTTTAGAATCAATACATTTAGAGGAAAAAAATTCCAAAAAAGAGTTACCAAAAAAATGTAGATACAAAAGCAATCAAAACTCATTAGTGTTACTTCCTGTCGATTGAGTGTTAGTATTCTCTAGCGTTTAGATGCTGAATGTTTTTTGGGGTTAAGTATAATGGCAAATATTTTAATTTTTTGTTACCGTTTTGTTATCGCTTTCTTGTAATTTTAAGATGATTGAATCAGCTTAAATATGGAGGTGATACAATATGATCCAACTTCCACCATGTATAATAGAACGGTTTTTTAGTAAATGAACGACAATTTAGTAAATGTTACTATCTTACTCGACTGTTCACAATTACTAGAAAAAATAAACAATTTTTTACACATTTACTGATCCAGTACGGAATTGTTTTTATTTTTTACTGGATTTTGACTGGACATTTACTGGATTTCCAACTTTCACTGTAACATATGCTTGTATTTTACTAACTAATGTAACATAATTTATTTTATAAATCATCAATGTTACAAATTGTTTAAAAAAATTATGTTGGTCGGTTAACTACTAACTCTTATTTCTGTTACGTCTTTGAAACGTCTGAAAACTTGAAAACTATAAATACATTTGCCCATCGAATGCACAAAATGTCTCATTTAAATTTGTATTTTAGCACGTAATTACTTACTTGACTTTGGGGTATATCAAAAGTATCTGCCGAATTGTTGAATTTCCAAATAAATTCCACATCGGTTGGATTAGCTTCAAGTTCGCATGTTATTTTGGCAGGTTCGTGTCTAGCAACGCCGAAAACCTTGGGTTGACCCGGTCGACAAGTCGGAATAACTAAAAGGAAAGAACAAAACTTATAATAATAAAGACTGATGATTTATTTTTAATTTGTGCAACTACGGGGTGTCTTAGACCGTACAGGAAAACTTAAATATAACAGTTTTTCATCTATTAGTTTTTAGTATTTTTCTTAAATACTTTTTCGATATAGTAGAGTATTTCTGTATTATGGTACGGTGTAAGCGTCAAGTCATATTTTTGCTATAGAAATAAAGATGAAGAAAAAGATTAAACGGCCTAGCCCTCAACAACTCGCAACCGTATACATCAGTGTACACTAGTGCCGACACACATACTCACTCACATAAACACACCTACACTGGTATTACTGCCTTCAGGCTACATCAGTACGGTAAAGAATCAGGAAGCGATGAAACTGATCCCAAAACACAAAAAATGGGTTATTGAAACTTGATTTGATTTCAAGAAAGCAGCTTTACATATTTCCTTAATAAAAATCAATAAATTATTTTTGTAAAAGTGTTAACTTGAAACTATCTAATGCACACGTAACATGTACATGTAACATGTATTTATTATCAATCAAAAATGCCTAGTACTTGTACCTACCGAAAATCGCGATCTCGAAAGCAATAGCGACCGATCAAAGCGCGACGGTAGGTACTTACCAGGTCCAGTTACTACTGTTCGCAACCGACGAAAACTCGACCCTACGAGCCCTCCAGCAGTTGCGCGACCACTGGCACTGGAGTGAAGTACACGTCGCGATTTTAGGTCGTTACCAGTTATATCTCTTCGCGACAGACGAAGCGGTCGCGATGGCGCGATGCTACGTACTTGCCAGTTCCAGTTAGGAACTGGCAAGTACGTAGCGTCGCGCTACCTAAGCTACTGTTCGCGACCCTAAGAGCTCGACGCCAACGGCTGCAGCAAAACACGGCGCTATGCGGTTCGAGCTAACTCCAAGAGCGATTATAAATAATTCATTTGCAAATTATAAATAATTTATAGTTTTGTCGTTATTATGATCGTCGTTCTTCAGCAACAGGTACCTGATTTGTTGTGGAGCGCGACTCGACGTTACAAAAATACCGCTCCAAAATCGCGTTACTCAAATACCGACACATCGCTAGTACATATAACTAAGTGTGCGAACACAGTGCAAGCAGGTTTGCCGCTTACTGGTAGTCAGCGCCAATCTGGGCACCTATTCTTGACATCGTTCGCAACTTTGTATCGTTCGCATCACGTGTATTGTTATAAACAGGGTATCCCAGAAATAAGTGCAAGTATTTTAAGGGGTGGTAGATCTCGATTAGAGGTGGGAATTCTAGTTCCTTGCGAGGAACTAGTTCCTTAGTTCTAGTTCCTTCAGAAAAATAGTTCCTTGAACTAGGTCCTTAGTTCACAATAGTTCCCGACTAACATTGACATCCCCGTTGCTTGCTAATGGATTTCGTTTTCAGTCAGAACTATTCACCCCCCAGTTTACTATTCAAAATTAGACAGATCATTATAATTTTTATAATGTATGAAATATAAGAACACGTGTAAGTGCATATGTTAAAAACATATAGGTAAGTTTTATAGCAGAAAAAAAAATTAAAGAAACTCAAATGAGAGTTTAAAAACTATATCACAAATCAATTGGAGGAAATAATACGAAAAATGTAGGAAAAAATGTATTTTTCCCCACTTCAAGCTTTTTGTTTTTGTCTAAAAATTCAGAATATCTACTTCATTTTATAAGATATTTCCTAATTTTAGGGACCTAAAGTGAAACATTCCCATAAAATATTTAAAAAAATGTGGTAATAACGCCGCGCCGGCTGTGGCAATAGACAAGGCCGAATCCATCGTCGTCTCCTTGTATTATATCGCGGATCTGCCGACTGAATAGATTCCCGTGAACTAGTCTTTTAATAGTTCCTCTATGTCCGGATGCGATAACATACGGCTAGCACTCCCCACGCCTGCCTAGTATCAATCGCGCTGGCTGATCCATACGTAAACTAGTCTTTTATTTAGTTCCTTTAGTTCCTTTAGGTCCGGATCCGATAACATACGGCATACGGCTGGCACTCCCCACTCCTGCCTAGCATCGATCGCGCTGGCCCGATCCGTGCGTACGTAAATTAGTCTTTTATTTAGTTTAGTTCCTCTAGGTCCGGATCCGATAACGTAAGGCTGGCACTCCCCACTCCTGCCTACCATCGGGCTACGCGCGCTAGTCGATCCGTCGCCGTCGCATATTATTCTATATCGGTCACAGTCTCGATCCCGGAACAGGTTCTGAGGAACTAGTTCTTTGAGAAACCAGGAACTAGTTCCTTTCATTCCGGGGTCGGAATAGTTCATTGGAACTAGTTCGTTCACGAACTACACACCTCTAATCTCGATAAAAGAAACATATTTTCTCATTATCGTTTTTCAAATAAGTCCAAAATAACGGAGTTATTTTAATTTGAAAATTTCCAAAAAAAATGATTTTTTGCTAAAATTTTGAGAACCACTGGATCTTTTCTGGATTTTCTTTCTTGTAACTTTAATCTTTAAATAAAAACTAAAAAAAATTTTAAAAAATTCCGAATTTTCAAAAAAAAATTATTTAGAAAAAAACCTCATTGGCGTGTTTCTGGGGTTGAACTATACTACCAGTTAAGTTAAAATACTTGCACTTATTTCTGGGACACCCTGTATATGGGTACATCGTAGCGCCGCGCCGCGCCGCCTCGCGCTTATAACCTTGAAAAATTAAAGCGTGTTATCAAATCGGCTAGTTCACAGTGAAAGCAGGCAGGCACCGTCAACCAGCGTTCATCGGCGTTCTCGCTTTTACCGGAACGAAAATTTATTTATTTCTGCTTTTGCACGCGCCGACGGCGCACAGGGGGTATTAAGAACTAAAAGTTGGCCAAAATTATGTTTTATGATTTTTTTGCTTTTTTGCTAGTAATATTAATTATTAATTAGAGGAGAGGTTGCTAATATGGAACCCCATTTTGTTTTTCCTACACAATATTTTTTCCTCTACTCTGAAACCCTTTCCACCGATCAAATAGGGCCATTCTGTGCAAAACCAAGCAATTGGATGAGGATGCTAGAACAAGAAAGTAATTTGTATATTATAGACGATATTTGAGCGAGGATGGGTGTTAATAGGGTAAAGACTATTTCCTTTAAGAATCTATTTAAATCAATGTTTTTTTTGGCAGTGGCAAATATTGGCAAGATTTTTGTGCATATTCCAATGCTGGAGACTTTAAGCATTGAACGGATACTAATTTCCATGCGGAATATTGCCGAATAGTCTTACACCTTATAAAAATGCCACTGATTTTTTAAATATAAAACATTATAAAAAAATAGAATAGAAGGAAACGTTTCAAAATAAAAATATGGCATAAAACAGAACAGAGCCAACAAACAAAGCTGGCTCTGTATCCATCATGACAGTTATTATGAACAATTTGCAAAAAAAGCACTACAAACAATTCCACTATTTTTATAATCTTAGAAATATTCAGAATACACTCAAGATAATTCATACTTTTAACTGAAATATATTATTTATTTGATAGTCAACTTACGACTTAAAAAGCTAATAAACGCGCTTACGTTTAGTATTTATAGATTTGTATTCAGTTAAGATAAAAAATGAAAATAAAAATATTTCACTTTTGGCCAGGTTTATAGACCAAATACCCCTATGTGCGGCGCCGGCGCGGCGGGAGCGGCGTTTGGATATGGTTAGGTTAGGTTAGGTTAGTTAATCAGGTAAATTTCCTCTTAGTTAACTACTTCCGAACCCTGTTCGCATCTCCGAAAAGGCCATATAACAATACACGGCATATACGCAAAGTTACGCATCACGTGTATTATTGTTATATGGCTTTTTCAGAGATGCGAGATGTGAGCGATATGTGGTCAAGAATAGGTCCCCAGAGACGGCGCTGGTTGCCGGAAAGCAGAAACCTGCCTCCACTATGTTCGTACCCTAATGAAATAAGTTAGATTTATCGAAATCATCTACCAATAAAATGTATTTATGCTAAAAAACTTCCTGTATATTAAGGTTTTAGGTTAAAATATCCTAACCGAACACCGGGGGTACGGTTATGCGGTCGTCCCAACATAAAACTGCAATAAATTATCCATATCAGTAGGTAATAAATTGGACTACTTGCTAGAGAACACGACATCGCGGAGAGAGAAACGGTTGATTCCCATGGCACCGAAAGCGCCGCCGTTTTTGACACGATCCCAACTCGAAATTTATGGACGGCCTTTCAAATATCAACAGAATTACGTCGTATATATTTATCAAAACACTAAACTAGAAAAATAGAAAAACTGAATATTTTAGTAACTTTTACTTAATTTATTTGTAGAAATGGGTGACATTTAAGAGTAAAAGTGCTAATACCGTATAATCGAAAGAAAAACGGCATCAAAGACGGCTGGGGAATGACAACCGATGATAATTTTGGCGATGTCAATCTCTACACGCCGCACAGTGTGAAATTTACGGGGTGTAGCTGGAAAAAATATTTCAGCGACTCTTTTAATGAAATATTAGTCTTTTTTGTTTTTATATGTACAGGGTCCGGCAATAGTGCGTCGGGTATCTGTAGCTCATAGAATAAAATACTTGAGAATTTCGTTTTAGTGCAAACCTAAAGTATGTACCAGGATGTATTTCAGGAAAATATTTTAACTTCTATATGGTGGCTCAAAAAACTGTGAGTGGACCTGGATGATTTTTTTTAAATGGAACACCCTGTATATTATTGCATTTTTGGATTCCTTTCAGATCACTTTACATACACCTAAGATATAAATAAATATATTTCGATAGTTTCAGAGATAAAAAAAATAAATCAACAATATATATTTTTCAGCCCTTCTTAAAAAAATTATTAAAAATACAAGAACTGTTCTGAAATCAAAACTATATTAGGTATTTACTTTAGATGGTCTATTCTTACTTTGCTATAAATATGGTAATCGTAAATCCTACAGGATGTTCGATATTCTACGTCAAACTTTCTAAAATATAAAATATGTTTTTTTAAATAGAACACCCTGTGTATTATTTTTTTATTAGATGGAGAGTGTAAAAATGAACATTTTTTGTATTTAGAGTATTTCAAAATTCTTAACGGTTTCGCAGATATACGCAGTATTATTTCATATGGCGCTTTCAATGGGAAAATGCCATATGAAATATAAAACCGCAAATATCTGCGAACCCGTTAAAAATTTTAAAATACTGTAAATACAAAAAAAGTTCATTTTTTAATTCTCCGTCTATTGAAAAAATAATATACAGGGTGTTCCATTTAAAAAAACGAAGAAAAATTATTTTATATTTTAGAAAGTTTGGCGTCGAATTTTGAACATCCTGTATAATTTACGATATTCATATTTATAGCAAAGTAAGTACAGACCATCTAAAGTAAATACCTAATATAGTTTTGATTTCAGAACAGTTCTTGTATTTTTAATATTTTTTTTAAGAAGGGCTGAAAAATATATATTTTTGATTTATTTTTTAATATCTCTGAAACTATCGAAATGTATTTATTCATATCTTAGGGTTATGTAAAGTGATCGGAAAGAAAGCCAAAAATGCAATAATATACAGGGTGTTCCATTTAAAAACAATCATCCAGGTCCACTCACACTTTTTGAGCCACCCTATAGAAGTTAAAATATTTTCCTGAAATACATTCTGGTACATACTTTAGGTTTGCACTTAAACAAAATTATCAAGTTTTTTATTCTAGGAGCTACAGATGCCCGACGCACTATTGCCGGACCCTGTATAAGAAATTTTATCAAGGCAAGGTAGATCAAGCATCAAAATAATCATAGTAGGGCGTATACAGGGTCTCTCATAATGTTTGTTACATATGGGAAACTTTTTTTTGATTCATAAAATGGTATTTAAAAAAAAAAAATTTTGTTTAGAGAATAGTTTTGAGGTTAGTAACTACGGAGTTTAACATACGGTGTATTAAAAATTCTACAAAATGTGGCTTTGCTGAACCAAAATACATAATCCATAAGAAAGGCAAATAAGAAAGTACTATATACAAGCAAAATACACTATAAAATTTTTGTGGGTCAAACCAATTTGGAAAATCTAAATCGGAGAAAATCAAACAATCAAAGAAAATAAAATAATCAATTGTTGATTTCTCGACGAACCGCACCGCACAAAGATACTGTATTTGAGGTTTTTCTTTCATTTTGGTACTCTTGCTAATACAGATAATCGAAAATCTCCCCTTTACTACTTACTATTATTTATGCCTATTTGCCTTTTTCCATTTGTTCTCGCAGCAGAATTATTTTTAAAAAATGATAGCTTACCACATAGGCCTAATATAAAAATAATATCAATGTAGTTATTCCGTGAAAGTAAACACTTCCCACTAAAACGCCTGCAAAATTTGACTAAATGGGCTAGATATTTTAGATGATTTTATCGTTTTGTCCGAAAGATAAAGTAATGGGCGTTTTTAAATGATAAGCTTGATTTTAAAAATAAACATATGTTTTTTTATTGACGAATGGACATTCGTTGAATAAATTTTACAATAACTTAGGATCTGGGATAAAGTTGGTAAATCGAATTATTCCACCTAGAACGTCAAAATTTCACACTGTGCGCCGTTTATTAAAAATTTACATAAAACTTGTCAAAAATTAGTTTAGACACTACTTAGTGAAAGATTAAAAAAAGACAGCACGGTTCCAGATACAAATTTATTTCGAATAAAATATTTTTTTCTCGAGTTTTAAAAACCATTTAAAAAATATTTTTATTCAATAAAAAATTAAAAAACAATCTTCTTAAGGCCAACTGGCGCCATTAAATAATAAGCATCATTAAAAAATAAAGAAGAGTACGGGCCTAGCAAATGACGTCTTGGGGTCGACCTCGCCAAAATAGTGATCGATTGTCATTTTCCAGCTGTCTTTGATACCATTTTATTTTCGATCGTATGATATTTTCTAATAATGCCATTTGATTGAGTTAAGCAGAATTAAATGATACCCGGTATATTTTATAGGATATTTAAAATCTACATCAAATTTCTTTAACAGTAAAGTTTTTTTTAATAAATTAGTGCTCTTAATTAGCGCAGAAGTTTTCTTTTTTTTATCCCATTTCCCAGCCGTCTTTGATGCCATTTTATTTTCGAACGTATGATATTTTCTAATAATGCCATTTGATTGAGTTAAGCGGAATTAAATGCCACCCAGTGCATTTTATAGGATATTTAAAATCTACATCAAATTCCCTTAACAGTAAGAATATAAAGAAGTTAAGATTTGTTTTCAATAATTCCCTCGAGTCTGCTATCAATTTATAGTGAATGTGCAATACTACATTAACGCAAATTTATTTTAAATTGTTTCTTTCTTCATTACTTTGAATATTTACTAGTTTACATATTATAATTTTAAAAAATTGTTATATAAAATCTAAAATTCAATATAGTACTATATATTTTATAAAAAAAAACAGTTAATTTATCTTAAATATGATGAAATATAAAAGTTGGTAGTCATTAGTAATGTTATGCATAACTTTAGGAAGAATGATTCACATTTTGTTTTATATAAAATTATTTGTTTCCCCATTTTTTTCTTATAAAACCTACTATAAATTAAAAGTGAATATGAAATACTACATTAGAGAAAATTTATTTTAAATGATTTCTTTCTTTATGAATTTGAATATTTAATAGTTTACATATTATAATTAAAAAATATATTATATGAAATCAAAAATTCAATATAGTACTAGATATGTTATGAAAAAACAGTTAATTTATATTAAATATGATGAAATATAAAAGTTTTTAGTCATTAGGAATGTTGCGCATAACTTAACAAAGAGTGATTCACATTTTGTTTAAAAAAAAATTATTTGTTTCCTTGTTTTTTCTCTTATAAAACCTGCTATCAATTTATAGTGAACGTGCAATACTACATTAACGCACATTTATTTTAAATTATTTCTTTCTTCATTCATTTGAATATTTAATAGTTTACATATTATAATTAAAAAAATATTATATGAAATAAAATTCAATATAGTATTAGATATTTTATAAAGAAAACAGTTAATTTATCTTAAATATGATGAAATATAAATATTTTTAGTTATTAGTAATGTTGTGCATAACTTGACAAAGAATGATTTACGTTTTGTTTTACAAAAAAATAATTTGTTTTCCTATTTTTTCTCTTATAAAATCTGCTATCAATTTATAGTAAATGTGTAATACTACATTACAGCAAATTTATGTTAAATGACTTCTTTCTTCATTAATTTGAATATTGAATAGTTTACATATTATGATGAAATATAAAATTTTTTAGTCATTAGTAATGTTGTGCATAAAATAACAAAGAATGATTCACATTTTGTTTTACAAAAAATAATTTGTTTCCCTGTTTTTTCTCTTATAAAACCTGCTATCAATTTATAGTGAATGTGCAATACTACATTACAGCAAATTTATGTTAAATGACTTCTTTCTTCATTAACTGTAGACAATGGTTTTTAAGTGTTACTGGCTGTAAGAATTACCAAAAAGATGTCCAAATGCATATGTTTTCGAAGGATCAAATAGTAAGTGTTAACACGTGTTACTTAGTATAAACCAAGTTTCCCTTCCTTTGAGATTGTTAATTAATTGTAAAACAGAGTGCCCTAATTGTTATAGATCTAGATAGATTTTATTTTTATAATGTTTTGTATTGTTAAACGGTTTTATTTTGCTCGACCCGTACGGTATTTATTTATTTGTTTGTTTATTTGGGTCAAAATTAGAAATTGAAATTTAAGTACCTTCCTGTTGTCAGATTGATCTGAAATTTGGTACACACCTTTAGTTCCGATGACAATACAATATAGTAATATCAATAACATTGTAAATCTAAGGTGGCCGCCGGTACTAAATGGCGGATTTCATATTTTTCCATAACCCCCTCAATATGGGTATCAAATGAAAGGGCTACACTAGTAGAATACTGTGATTATGACAAAATTTAAAATCCAAGATGGACGTCGTTACAAAATGGCGTATTAGGTGAGGGCATGAGTAGTCGTGTCCAGAACAGTTGTGTCCAAGATTGTGTGACGTTAGAAGGACAGATAAAAAAAATAGGTGTGTGTGTGTGTGATTAGATGTACCTACGTAGTTAGCGGTAGCTTTACCACCCAAGTTAAGGTAATAGGTTAAAACGTGCTGAGGACTGTATGGCATTAGGGTGGCTAAAAATGTAATGTCGCAAGCGTTTTCCCCTCAAGATTGGGCGCCTCTTGTTGTATATTATAGCCTTGCCCCTCTACTGAACCTCTGGGGGGGTCGACCGTTAAAATGTCCATTACTCGTGGGAAAAACATGGAAACAATAAATAAAAAAACAAACAAAAATAAAAACGAAACTGTTACACAACGAAAAAAAGGCTCGAAAAGGCGAAAGAAAAGTATAGAACGAAACGTGCAAAAGAAAGTGAAAATGAAACCTATAGTCGACTGCAGAAACGAAGAGAACGGTTAGCAACAGAAACACCTGAGCAACATGATGCCAGGTTAATAGCACAACTGAGAGATAAAGGCAGCTGGTATAGTCAGAAACACCTGAGCGTCATGAGTTCAGGCTAGCATCACAACGTGACAGACAGAGAGAGTTGTTAGCGGCAGAAACACCTGAGCATCATGAGTCTAGGCTGGCATCACAACGAGAGAGACAAAGAGAGTTGTTAGCGTCAGAAACACCTGAGCGTCATGAGTCTAGGCTAGCATCAGAACGTGATAGACAGAGAGAGTTGTTAGCGTCAGAAACACCTGAGCGTCAGATTGTAATAAATTATCAGGTAAAAAACCATGTAATAATGATGCACTAAATGAATTAAATAGAATGAGGAATATTCGGTAGGCATTTCCGTTAAATACTAAAAACTAGAAAATAAAAAATCGATAAAATTTTTTTTAAGTTAAACGGTTTTATCTTATGTGCACTGAAAACCAGAAAATAATAATAACAACTAGGTATTTTGAACTTCTAGTTCAGAAATATTTTAGTACTAGGCAGAATAGTTTTTAGGCATATTAGACTAAAATAAAAACGTGGGGTCCCTCTGAAATCTACCTATGGCAAAGCATATCTTTATACTTTGGTAGATCATGAGCTCGGCGTTCGCTGGTGAAGCCGCCACGGCTGGTTATTGATTGTCAAAATCTCCAGTTACGATTATAGTAAGTCGATGCAATCCACACTTAGTATAGAAGAAAGTATTACAGCAATAGTTAATGGGCCCACGTTTTTATTTTAGTCTAATATGCCTAAAAGCTATTCTGCCTAGTACTAAAATATTTCTGAACTAGAAGTCCAAAATACCTAATTGTTATTATTATTTTCTAGTTTTCAGTGCACATAAGATAAAACCGTTTAACTTAAAAGTTTTTTTAACGATTTTTTTTTGTTATTATGCTCAGTTCAATAAAGATGGTTTCTTATAGTTCTTTTGTGTTTGTGTTATATTCTCTTTGTCATTTTAACTTAAATCCATTTATTCGAGTAAATTGGTTCTTTCTTCAATCAATTTAATTGAATAAATGTAAAAATCCTAAAAATATAGAAACCAAACATTTTAAATTTATGTTTTATTTCCTATAAAATGTATTGAGTTTCCTAGCTATTTTATATTATAGTACCTTATCTATGGTGCTACCATATTATTCGTATAAAAATGCTTTTTCCAAATATGGTAACGAGTCACCCTCGTTCAATTTGAAAAAAATGAGTTATGATTAAAAATACAACTAACGAGTAAGTCTATTTTTTCAAGGTTCGTTGGTTACAAATTGGAAGTTTTTAATACAGCCATGAGACTACATTGAAATTTAAAATACAATTTTTCTAAGGGAGAATGTCAAAAGTTGACATATGATATGCCATTCTATTCATAGTATCATTTTCTATGGAATAAAATAAAAAAATACCGAGAGTGCCATTTAATTTAAAGTCAAAAGTTGTAGTAATTTCTGTTGAAACAGGAAATGATCGAAAACATCTTAATACTTCACTCGATCCTGATTTGTCATATACTAACGTACCAAATCTCGTTTACTTATGTGAAAAAATAAAAAAGTTATTAGGGGGGAATCTCTTTTAAAAAACACCCGGTATAATATTTTGAGAAAACATAAACTGATAAGGTTTCGAAGAATGAGAATGAGAATGGAATTTGACTATATTATTTGTAAAAAATATTGAAAGTAAACAAACACTGTAAAATAAATAAACGAATAAATAAATAAATTTAAATATAAATAAATAAAGTTTGAAACAACCAGTTTTTTTTCATTACATCTAATATTAATAAAATAACTCCTAAACTACTGAAACAGTTTGTACTCCTCACCGCATAAACAAATTTATATTAAGTTGAAACAATAAACCTCTCCAAGGTAAATGCCGAGTTAATTCCTTTTAAAACAATTGCAATTAATTTCTATTTACCGCAACCCCAAAGGCTTTTCCAAATTGAAATTTTACTAAACTTTAATCCGATGAAAAACGAGCTTGTCCTCGACTTGTCCCGAAGATGACCTAGTTAGTAATTTAAGGCCGGATTGTGAAGTTTCGCGTTATCTTGAACAGACAACTCCAAATATAACTGTGTACTAACAGAAGAAATGACTTAAAAATCAAAAGTGTAACACTTTAAATCCTTAATAATATTAAAAACGTGAAAGCTTGTATGAATCTTTGTTAGTCTTTCACGCAAAAACTACTTAATGGATTTTAATGAAACTTTACAATAATATAGCTCATATATCAGAATAAAACATTAGCTATAATTTATAAAGATATTACAAAAATATAAAAAGACTAGCGTGTACCAGCGACTTCGTTCGTGTCGAATGAATCATTTGTAATGGTGATGATAAAGCAAAGCAAGAATTTCCATTATCATACAAACTGGATAAAATTTTCTCACATTTATGTCAGCATGAGAAAAAACAATATGGCGATATTATTATATAACTTGGTAATATTTGAGGGGTAGTTTTATCTCGTTGGAATTTGACCTTCGAAAAATCCGTTTGCCAAAAATAAGCTTTTTACGTCAAGCAGTTTAAGCAGAATCGTGGTTAAGAAATTACCCAACTTTTTGGAACACCCTGTATGATTTCTTAAAAAGATATGTAAAAAAACAAATAAATTATGCTTGTCCAAGCGTTTTTCTGAAAGACTAACCGTTTTTTAAATAACAAATATTGTAATATTTGAGGGGCGTTTTCACCCTCTTGGAATTTGAGATTCGAGAAACCCCTCCTTATCGAACCTCTACACCCCACAGTCAATCCGTTTGCCAAAAATCAGCTTTAAACGTCAAGCAGTTTAAACTGAATCGTGATTACTCAGTGGTCGTATTTTATGAAACACCCTGCATAAATTTATAAAAATCTTAAAATATGTAAACAACAAAATAAAATATACGTGTTTAAGAGTTTTTCCGAAAAACTCACCGGTTTTTAAATAAAAAAATATATTAATATTTGAGGGATAGTTTCGCCCCCTTAGAATTCGAGTTTCGAAAAATTCCTTCTTATCGAACCTGTACACGCTAAAGTGAATCTGTTTTCCAAAAATCAGCTTTTTACGTCAAGCGCTTTAAGCAGGATCGTGATTAATCAATGACCAGATTTTTTGAAACACCCTGTATACATTTTTGAAAAAAAACTTAAAATATGTAAAAAAACAAAATAAAATATACGTGTTTAAGCGTTTTTTCGGAAACTTGACCGTTTTTTAAATAAAAAATATTGTAATATTTGAGGGGTGGTTTCACCCTCTTGGAACTGGAATTTCGAAAGATCTCTTCTTATCGAACCTCTACACCCTAGAATAAACCTGTATGCCAAAATTGAGCTTCTTACGTTGAGTGGTTTGAGTGGATCGTGATTAATCAGTATGTAAGTCCACTTAAGGATTTTATATATTAGTATAGATAAATACCAGGAGAGCAATAAAGTATCACACGGTTAGGTTAAACTCTGTTAAACGACTATTTCTATTCATAAACTATAAATTACAACAAAACACATGCATAATTACTTTCAAATGTTGCCACTAGGTGCTTTTATAATAGACTATCAATTAGAATTAGGCACCTGTAATAGTTACTTTCCAATATTGCCACTAGGTGCTATAATAAATATTTGCTTTATAATAATAAAATTCGAATTTTATGTGGACAAATTCGCGGAAAAAAACTAGGTAGTTCGGTACTTCGGTAGTTAACGTATACCTTAGCCACAGCAACGCGTAGACGGGTCTGCTAGTTTTATTAATATATTAAAAACTTTTCTATCCTAAATTATCTCCATAATATTTATATCGCGTCACACAATTATTTGTAGTGTTTCTGTATAAGTTTGTAATAAATCTATTGTTTTATTCAGTCAGTAGTGTTTTTTAACAAAATTGAAATTATAACTGTAATAGAAAACCCTTGATTAACATCTATTTTCCTATTTAGAAGACCTTTTAATAAGAAGTTCTTTTAAATAATTAAATATTTTTATTAAAAGAACAAACTCATCATATTCAGTCAAAAGTTCCTATAAGAAAGTGTAAAACCCTAGATACATTTAGAGCGAAGGGTAGTGTAATACTATTAATAATATTTTTTTATAATAAAATTTTTACTCAATTAAAATTAAATTAATTATTATTATTACTATACTTTTGCTCGTTTTTTTTATAAGTATTTGGCATGTTGTCAATTCTTGAAAATTTTCTGCATAACTTATTAAATGCTGATTGTCACTTTTTTAATATCGTTGTTTTTGACCATAAATATGCATTATACATGTACTAATAAAAATCGAATAATTGAATTATTATGCTAACTTTTTCGTATCATAAAATATGGAAAAAATGCATAAAATATCGAAGTATTTTCTACCTGTTTGATAAGTGTACTCTATGGAATTTAATATACCCACAGTTTGTCCCCGGATTTTAAGACAATCCAAAAGGAAAATCTTTTTTATTATTGACATTTTGAGAAAAATGAATTCTTCATAAAATTTTTTGCTTGTTCTGAAATGGTTAATCCCGTTTACACTTTTCCAAATTTCCATTCCATTTTAGAAGAAATTAAAAAACCAAAGTCCTAAAAATCTTAACGCGTTTCTATGATAATATAACTCGTTTTCATTCTTTCATAGGATGTTATTCCTAGAATTTTAATTATCGTAACATTTTTTGTGGTTTCAAAAGATAAAAAGCACAAAATATTTAATTCGATGCTATGGAAAGGGCGATGATAGTTATCGGAAAATATAATAGGTACTTCAACAACAATAAAGAATATGACGTAATCAAAATTAATTATAACTATCCACCAAAGAATTTTAAAACCTTAACGCCTTTTGATTTTTAAAACTTTAGGAAAAATTCAACAATATTTTCATGTTTTTATTAATTTTCTCTTAAACGGTATGGAAATTTGAAAAAATATAAAAGGGATTAAACCATTTTAGAACAAGCAAAACTTTTTATAAAGAATGCATTTCTCTGAAAATACCAATAAGGAAAAGTTTATCGACAATCCGGTGACGACAATGAAAAAGAACCCAACTAGAAGTAATTATCTAGGAAATATTTAAACAACAATAAACGTAATTAAAACTCGAAAATATAACTTTGAATGAATAACTGAAAATATAATTTGATATATAAAAATATACATAACTTATGGAATACATTCGGCCTTTTTTGTAAATTTGAGATGAATGTGATAAGAAAAACTCCTAGCGAGATAACGAGTTGTCCCACTATGTGGTGTCAATTGCCTCTATGCTATGTGAAATATTACTTATTTATTAAAGAAAATAAAGACACAGAATTGAACACTATTAAATTAAAAATGGTATAGGTTCTATAAAAATTAGAAGTATTTTAAGTTGATCTAGTGAATTAAAATATCTAGTAAAAACAATATATCATAGTGAATAAGTCAATTTATAAAATAAAAAATTATCTACAAAAATATTTTATCATCAAATGTATAAAAAAACACGACTCATGTTTATATGAACCATCTTATTAGGAAATAACTAACTTTTTTAGTAATAAAATTTAGCGCCGTTCAAGTTAGTCCTACCCTGTATGCAATTAAACAGAACTTAATTAAAACTTAATTTAAAATTAAAACCAAATAATTTAAACGCAAGGAGAACTTTAGTTCGTTAAGAAAAAGTAAATTAAAACATCGATTTTGTGTAGTTCTTTAGCTTGTTTCCTAGTTTCTGAATTTTGATAGTTAAGTAATTTTTTATTAAGAAAACAAGGCTATTGACATTGGTTGAAGTCCAAAATAATCGAGCTTTTTCCTTGGAAAATGTAAATAAATTATTTTTTGCTTTAATTTTGAGAACCACTGGACTTTTTACTGTTTTTTTTGTTTTTCTAAATTTAATCTACTACCTTTTTTGCTATATTCTCAACATATTATATTTTTAATTAAAAATTAAAAAAATCTATTTTTTTCGGAAAACAATTTTTTTTTTGCAAAAAACTCATAAACGTGTTTTGGGTCGAAATATACCACACTTAAAAATATTTGCGCTTATTCAAGACTCACCCTGCATTTTAAGTGTTAATAATAAGTTAAATAATAAAGTGGTGATTTCTAGATTCTTTCATAATACTACTTTAAAATACACGTTGAATAATAACTGGTTACGGGATTGCACTGATAACTTACCATTCATGATTATTGATTAAGCATAAATGAAACTTATTACTTGTATAATAGGATTAGTAAGCAGCTGGACCAAATTAGCTATTTTTTACGACATTCAATAGTTTAAGGACCTTTTCAAAAAAGCCTTCTAGGTAACAAAATAAAATAGTTATTTTTTAATAGAAGTAGAAGTATCTCTTCCCAAAACATTAAACATTATTTTGTCCATTAGGTAAGTTTGTTTTATTAGTAAAATACCGCTGACAAGTTGGTCTCTGTTGGATTGACGCCCAGCGGTGTTTACAAAAAATAACTATTTTATTTTGTAGATTTTCGTACAGTGCAAGTAGCGAACTACCCAGTGGACTTTTTTGAAGAGATGAATCCATAACAGAGGTTTAGACAAGGATATTTGAGAGAGAAAAATGAATATGACATGATACTGTATCAATGACTCATGATGTAGATCTTTCACTTTCAATGAAAAAACAAAAATCTGAGAGAGTATGTCTGTATCTATTACAATTTTTTATATATAGGGTGGTGACAATTTGGATGCCCAACATTGGCATCTCAGAAAATATGAGAGATACGAAGTTCGTTAAATGGGACAAAAGTTGCGTAATTAGACGGTTGACACACATCTATAAAGAAAACCCCGGTATCTTGCTTAGTTTCGGATTTATATAAAAAAAATGAAAATAATACGTTTATTTTAAATGACAATATCTTCAAAACTATTGTAAATATTGCAACGTAAGTTGGTAGATTTACATTTTTGACCTCGGCCAAATAAATGCCGTTTTCAAAAAATTTCTAAGCCTTCTAGAGTTCGCACAACAGCCAAGTTTTTGTTTTCTTATGGCCGCCATTTTGAATTTTGATACTATTAGATAGAGTAAAAAATAATTTATACGGTGGTATCTAATTTTCATTCATTTATATGTAAATTCACTAAAAAAATATATTTTTTAAAAATTCGCTCAAAAGTTCAAGTCTGCCTTGGAAATTCCATTGACACTTTATACGACAGCAAATTAATTTTTGTTTACACTATTAAGTGTCAAATCTGGACACAAAAATTTATAGTAGAAAGTGTAAAGTGTATTAACAGTCAACAATATGTTTACAAGTGAAGAAACACGACATATGTATGATGTTTATTTAAAAAATAATAGAAATTCCGATATAGCATGCGCAATTTATAGAACCTTGTATCCTGAAAGGACACAGCCTCATCGTACTATTTTCGCAGGGATTTCAAGAAATTTAGCAGTTGCTGGTAGCTTTAAAAAACAAGAGGGTAGTATTTTAAAAGGCTTAATGATATTAATATGCCAGCTCAGATTGAAATAAGTCCGGAAACTTCTAGCCGTAAAATAAGTCGCGAGTGTTGTATAAGCGATTCTTATGCTCGGAAAAATGATCAAAAAACATAAATATCAACATTTAAATGTGTACCAAATTTACATTTTTTACATGCTGGTGATCACAAGAGAAGATTACAATTTGGCAAATGGTTTCGTGGAAGTGTTCAAGAAACTCTTTTTTATAGAAAAACATTATGGACGGATGAATCTTTATTTACAAATGCTGGTACATTTAAAAGAAAAAAAATTGACATTATTATGCAAAAGAAAATTGTCATTTAATTAGAGAAATCAGACCACAAATAATATGATTTGATGATATACTGATATCCTTTGAACAAAGTTTGCAAGGATATGAGACAGCAAAGGATATTAGACAGCCATTTTAATACACTTCCTTGTATTGACCTGTATTATTGAACTCTACTATACAATTTTTGTGCATTCAGATTTGACATTTATTAGAATAAACAAAAAATAACTTGCTGATATATAAAGTGTCAATTGGATTTCCAAGGCAGACTTGATCTTAGGCGAATATTTAAAGAATCTATTTTTTAGTGAATTTACATAATAATGAATAGAAAGTAGATATAAAAGTATAGACTTTCTTTCGCTCTATCTAATAGTATAAACATTCAAAATGGCGGCCATAAGAAAACAAAAACTTGGCTGTTGTGCGAACTCTAGAAGGCTTAGAAATTTTTTGAAAACGGCATTTAACTGGCCGAGGTTAGAAATATAAAACTACCAACTTACGTTTAAATAGATACAATAGTTTTGAAGATATTGTCATTTAAAATAAACGTATTATTTTCATTTTTTTTACATAAATCCGAAACTAATCAAGATACCGGGGTTTTCTTCATAAGTGTGTGTCAACCTTCTAATTACGCAACTTTTGTCCCATTTAACCGACTTCGTATCTCTCGTAGTTTCTGAGATGCCAATATTGAGCATCGAAATTGTCACCACCCCGTATACGTGGTGTCAAAAAATAGTATCTAACTATGGTGGCCGATTTTACAGATAAAAATGAACCAAAAAGTTCCTATAAATATATGCCCTAAGGGAGAGCGCCCACCAAAGTGACGTTGCATATGATGTTGCACATACATGGCAATGATATGGCAATAGCGTTGCATGCTTTTTCAGAAAGCGCACATATTGTGACGATTTTTCTGTCGTTACCCAAATAGAATGAAAAAAAAAATCCGTTGCTCAGGGTTAGAGGAAAGCTGGGTTCGTAGGTAAGGCTTCTGACTCACAGTGAATTTCTAATGTTGTTAAAAAATAAAAAAAATGATAATATATAGGCTGCAGAGCTTTTAATATTGATGTTAAGAATTCAAATAGGTATGGTCGAAGACAGTAAAAAGGGCGCTACTTACTTTGTTTATGAGAGTGGTAAAGTAAGAAACCAAAAAGAAAAATACGATATCACAACATAGCTAAAATAAAGTAATCAACAGCATTAAGGGTCTATTATGTTTATCAGGAATAAAAGTCAGAAATAACTATCCTACATTAAACATTTATTGAAAACGAACACAAGTATCATCAATTAGTCACAGTGATCCCAATAAAACCGCAAGTTATTTTAGATAGATTCGAATTTAGTAACTGTATTCTTTGAACTAAGTAAGCTACTTAATATAAAAACAGGTGAAATTTATGTATGTCTCAATACGATGATGTTTCGAAACATGTCGTGTACAAAAACCTTTAAAATGAATACGTGTTAATAATTTTCATATAAACTATCATAGCTAAATAAGAGTGTACTGTACGAATCAAATTATAACTTATAACGTTAAATAAAAAATAATTTTGACTACAAAATGTGGGATAAATAGTGATAATTTAGCAGGTTATTAAATCTGTTGTCTCAAAAATTATAAAATAAAAGCGTACCTTGTGTATCAAACTTAAGAGACTTATCTGTATATAGTTTCTTATGATGTAAATAGGTAGGTAGGTATTCTCCAGACTAACAGAAGTGGATGCAGATGACTATGGCAGGAGAAGTCTTCGATATCAGCCAAAAGAATGATTGTAATGTCAGGAACACTGTCTTAAGGTCTGCATAGGTCCGTACAAAATGAAATTGGGTGAAACATACAATAATTACTGCATTATTACTGCATACCATGTGGTAATTACTGAGTACCATGTGGTAGTTACTGAGTACCATGTGGTAGTTACTCTATAAATAAAAAATAGTTCTCTCAGGACAGATACTCAATAAAAAAAACAACTTACGGTCTGAAAATCAGCTTTACATAAATTTATTCAAACCATATGCCGATCCAAACCAGTAATTAAATACTCAAATAAACGAAATAAAAAACGGAAATAACTGAAATAGAATTTAGTTAGATAGGGCTATATAAAATGGCGGATAAGCTTACGGTGATCATTCCAAGAAGAAACCAAACAAATACGATCTATACTCTGGATTGCATACTTAACAAGGTTTTCAAATTTCCAAATCGGATACCCATGCAATGGAAATCGAAAAGTGGATTCAGAGTGCTTTTTACTGGAAAATTTGTCGGACGCCGAAACACGCGTCTTCTTCAGATCCAAATTCTCAGAAAAAAAGACCTTCTTCTCAGTTTCAGAACCAAAGCCAAAAACTTTTCACCACAGACAAAATGAGAGAGAAAAAGTGATATCATATGATCGAAATCATTAGAACAGAAAATCGCAATCCACAGCGAAGTGAGATTCAGACAAGTGAAATGCAATTAAGGAAGTTTGGCATATAGCGAATAGATGGCGCTAATAAACAAGACAAGTGAACTGTAATAAATGAAGTTTGAAATCTAGCGAATAGATGCGCTAATAAAAATTAAATATCGAGACAATTGAGCTGTCACAAATGGAGTTTGGTATCTTTGGCATCTAGCAAATAGATGGCGCCAATACTAAGAAATTTAAATAAAAATAGATTTTTAAATTCAATTTTATTAAAGGAAATAAAAAATGCTACAATATAAGTGATGTCGCAGTGGCATAAACATGTCGTCCTCAGGGGATGAAGATTTGTTAGCAGTTGTAAACCTAATTAATATGAATTAAAATTATCCAAATATATATAAATATCGCTATTGGAGTGCCTTTTGCAAAAAGAGACAAAGGAACAGTGGGTTTAGTGTTTTTAAGGAATTGAATATCTATCCCGAAAGATTTGAAGCATTTTACAGAATGAAAAAAGAAACCTTTGATATGCTAGTTAGAAAAGTTGTTCTCATGCCAAGTCTGGTTTATTCCTGTTGGAATAATCGGCACGACTGTGGTCATAAATGCATGGTTTAGTCTCAATTAGTGATACAAAATGCATATTGAAGTCCGGATCGTCCTTCATTTCTGCCAAATTCGAGTAACGTGTTAATAGCACGTAGCGAAAAGGAGAACCAGTTCTATTTTTGAAGCAGTAGCATTGCTACAACGACAAATGACACGTTTCTGACAGCGCTACTTTAGTGTGCGCTGACACACTTATTGTCGTTTGTTCAATTCGACGTAACTTGCTAGATGCATGTTACTTGCCAGATTACGTGCCACGTCAGATGCTATGTCACTTTGGTGGGCGCTCTCACTAAAACACTTCACGAAGAAGTTACAGACCTGGAAAGGTTTAATAAAAATAATATATTTTAGTTATTTTTAAAAACATTGGTAAACCATTTTTCCTGAAATTTGGTACTCTTACATATATTTTAATGCCAAAGTGAATGGTTAGGTTAGGTTAATTGTGAACATTTCCTTTAAAGCCGTGAAAGGGTATTTTCCATTAGAGTAGGGAGTACTACTGGTGGTACTTTTATCCTTATAGATAAAGTAATTTCAACAGATGATATAAAAAGTTAGGATATTTTTACGTAAATCAGGTGCTCTTCGTTTAGTTCGAAAAGGTGAACGGTTTTCAAGATATTTGAGTTTAAAAATTACGATGCATGGATTTTAGTATCAGTAAAATGATAAAATGTAAATAAATTATAAATAAATTAATCTCGTGATTTCGCTAATGCTAAAATCGATGCATCGGAACCTATAAATGCAAATATCTTGAAAACCGTTCACCGTTTCGAACTAAAGAAAGAGTATCTTTTTTACATAAAAAAGTCTAGCTTTAATTTTCATTTAATGAAATTACGGTATCTATAAGGATAAAAGAAGTACCACCAGTAGTACTCTCTACCCTAATGGAAATTACCCTTTGAAGGCTATTACGAAATTTTACACTATCGCCATTCGCTTTGGCATTAACATGTGTGTAAAGGTGCCAAATTTAAAGAAAAACGATTTGCCAATGTTAAAAAATAAACAACATTTACTATTTCTATTTGTTTAACTTTTCGAGTGCTGTAACTTATTCAGAAAGTATTTTAGAACATATAGTCATACGAACTTTTTGTTTTACTTTTATGTGTAGAATCACCCACCAAAGTTAGATACACTATTTTTTGACACCCTGCAAGCGTAGATTAAATTTGACAGTTGGCTTTCAAGTTAAAAACTAGGCTAATTATCATAATATTTTTCGTTTTTAGATTATAATAATTGCTCAGAAATACGCTCACATTATTATTAAAAGTTTTTGATATCTAATTTTACAAAGGAGCGATGATCAAACTTACGGAAATTTTTACAAGATCTTTTGTTAGTTTCACTAGTATTATAATAATCATACCTAATAGAAAATATATTATTTAACATCAAGAAATCTCTAAAAAAACTTACCGAACACCTCATTTTTCACATCTATACATTTCCATTACAGAATCCGAACAGAATCGATTGAGCATTAGGCAATAAAATATGACAATCTTTTTTCGTCGAGACCTTGCCTCGTCATGTCAGATTGTAATCACGGACAAGGAATGAATGGAAAGTAGCGCATCTACATTTCTGTGATTAATGGTTCTGCTGTTGATGTAGCGTCGGAGTAGCGGCAAAAACATATATTCGACGAAACTGGGGAGTCGAACTAATAGATCAAAAATTCGTATTCATATCTGAAGCGGCCGTGATTTTTCTTACGGCAATTTTTCCTCGAGAGACAGAAAAAAAATCGCATATTTTAAGATAAAGAAAACTGTTATGTTTGTCTCTGCATGTATCTGGCCGTTTCTTTGTCCGTTTTCTTTCGCATTCTAGACGTTATTCGTAATAATTTAATTCTCGATTGTGAATGTTTTTTTATTTGTTGGTATGTTTTGGCTAATATGTAAAAATAAGACAGAATACAAGAGTGTAAATGAATAAGTGGGATAAAACTTTAAAAGTTATTTTTTGGTTAAGATAATAAAGGTTTTAAAAATGATTTAGTGATGTAGAGCAAACCAAACATTATTATTATGTTTTTTTCTTTTTCAAAAACGGCTCAAACTAAAAAAGCTGAAATATGGGGACTATATCGCATATAAGGTATTAAAACAGATATTTTAAGAGCAATATGATATGCCAACTTTCATATTACTTGACTAACTTGGATAATACTTTTTTCTATAGTAGAGCAATCAATTTAGAGACGCTTTTGTTTCCACACATGGTTTCTCTAAATAAAGCTACAATTAAAATACAGGGTGGTCCGAACTGTATTCCGGAAATTTCGGCAGCATATTTTGCAGATAAAAAATAAGTAAAACAGTTCATATAAATGTATGTTCTAAAATGCTTAGTTTCGGAGATACAGGGTGCAAAAGTTTCATTCTTATTTCAATTGGTTTCGAATAATTTCTGAAGTAACGTCAATATTTAGATGAAAATTGGTGTCTGAGAGTTTTTTGATATAATAATAATAGCTCCCGTATATAGCGTTTAACGCCTTGGGAGTAGCAAGGTACAGCTTGCCATACCAGAGCCGTTCGGTATACAAGGCAGGTAATGTGGCTAGCACTACGCTTCAACCGCCTATTATTACCTCAGGATTGTGAATCCCAAGTACTCGTTTAAGGGTGAGTCGACCTAGGTACCCAAACTATTTTTATTTTAATAAAAATAGTCGGCTGATGAAATGCGCGGTGTGGGAATCGAACCCACACCGTGAGATTTGTAGACGAGAGCCTGTACCTCTACGCCACCGGGCACCATTTTTGGGGGGAGTTTTTTGATATTATAAGTTTAATTTTGATGTCAATATGACTTCTATTTGTAGGGGAAATCACCTACATGTGTTTTACCTGTTATGAAGAGTAATAATTTTCCGTGCACACCTGTATAAAACTACACATCGATATCATGTAGTTCTTGACTTCCTTGAGGAAAAAAACTTTTTTTTAAATTTATTTTAAATTTTTATAGTTAAATGTTTTAGTTACCTTAAGAAAAGTTTTGGTATGTCAGTATGTTTAGTGACATAATAAATACAGGGTCCGGCAATAGTGCGTCGGGCATTTGTAGCTCTTAGAATAAAAAACTTGAGAATTTTGTTTCAGTGTAAATCCAAAGTATGTACGAGGATGTATTTCAGGAAAATATTTTAACTTCTATAGGATGGCTCAAAAACGTGTGAGTGGATCGGAATGATTTTTTTTAAATGGAACACCCTGTATAGTGGATTGATTTTGCTTCCCTTCAGATCACTTTACATAATTTCTAAGATATGAGTAAACATATTTGATAATTTCAGAGATATTAATAAATAAATAAAAAATTATACTTTTCAGCCTTTTTTAAAAAAATTATTAATAATACAAGAACTGCTCTGAAATCAAAACTGTATTAGGTATTTACTTTAGATGGTCTGCACTTACTTTGCTATAAATATGGAAATCGTAAATCATACAGGATGTTCAGAATTCTACGCCAAACTTTCTAAAATATAAAATAATTTTTCTTCGTTTTTTTTAAATAGAATATCCTGTATATTATTTTTTCAATAGATGGAGAATTAAAAAATGAACATTTTTTGCATTTAGAGTATTTTAAAATTTTTAACGGTTTTGCAGGTATTCGCGGTTTTATATTTCATATGGCATTTTCCACAGTCAACTTTTATCAAAGCCACCCAATGATTTTTTTCACGTATTTTACCCTTGTAAGCGCCATATGAAATAATACTGTGTGTATCTGCAAAACTATTAAAAATTTTGAAATACTTTAATTACAAAAAATGTTCATTTTTTAGCTCTCCATCTAATAAAAAATAATATACAGGGTGTTCCATTTAAAAAAACAAAGAAAAAATATTTTATATTTTAGAAAGTTTGGCGTAGAATATTAAACATCCTGTACGATTTACGATTATCATATTTATAGCAAAGTAAGAACAGACCATCTAAAGTAAATAGCTAATATAGTTTTGATTTCAGAACAGTTCTTGTATTTTTAATATTTTTTTTAGAAGGGTTGAAAAAAATATATTTTTGATTTATTTTTTAACATCTCTGAAACTATCGAAATATATTTACTCATATCTTAGGATTATGTAAAGTGATCTGAAAGGAAACCAAAAATGCAATAATATACAGGGTGTTCCATTTAAAAAAAATCATCCAGATCCACTCACACTTTTTTGAGCCACCCTATAGAAGTTAAAATATTTTCCTGAAATACATCTTGGTACATACTTTAGGTTTAAAGTTATACAAAATTCTCAAGTTATTTATTCTAGGAGCTACAGATGCCCGACGCACTATTGCCGGACCCTGTATAATATAGCGAAATTAAAATAACTTCCGTTGCACATCATAATACGACTACCAGCGAACTCCATAAAACGACGCATGGTGTCATTGATGACGTGCAACGAAAGTTGTTCCATTTTTCCTATATAATATTTTATTAACTATTAAAAACTAAAGAAAACAGTTGTTTGTCTCAATGTGTCTATATCTAGCTGTTCATAATTCAAAGCACTATGATTATCAATTTACATAAATTAGGACAGAACGGTGTTTGTCGGTTTAAGTAGTTTCCTAATAAACATCTAATAACAAAAATACCTAAAAACATAAAAATACAGAAAGAAATACACACACCTCATTTTTTATGACAGTATTTTTTATACAGGGTTGTTCACCACATACGACACGGAGTATTGTAGCTAAACGATGAGATTTTTACAAATTGTAAGTTTGGGGTTCGTTGAAGGACTACTAGAGCTACAATTTAAAAATATCTTTACAAGATACAGAGTGTCTCAAATAAGTAAAAAATATCAAAGTTGTATTTTTTTAAATGAAACACCCTGTATATTAATCACCCAAACCAAACCAAACCAAACCAATCAATCACCCAAACCAAACCAAACCTTACCGTTTTTGAAATATTTTCAATTTTGTGAAATTGCAGTAAAAATTTTAAAGCTTCATTTCTCCAAGGGTATCAACGTTTTTAATACTAAATATTTAATGAAGTTTATTTATTGATCAGTTATTGTGTTGCAATAATAAAAATAATACTACCTTATACAGAGTGTTTAAAAATTTATTTTACATAATTATTAGCTTCAAACGGCAATAACTTCTTTAATTTAAATGGAATGCCCTGTATATTTTAGGAGAATCAGATGCACAATTAAATTGTCTATCAAATTGTATTATACCATTTTTTACCTATCCCTTCAAGTTTTCGTAGAAAATGCATTTTTCTTATAATGTAGACCTCATTTATCAATATATCCATGGAATATTGACATTTTAGATTGTTTTTAAAGCAACAAATGTTACCAAAATGTACAGACTAGTAATATTATCGTTTTTAGCAAAACGATAATATTATAGCCCATTTGTATGCAAAAAGAAAACTATTTAAATCTTTATAAAAGAGTATACCATTAATTAAATATAACACCATTATTTCCGCCCATATACTAATTAATTACATACTTAATTGTGTTCGTTAATAAATTATTATAAATAAATGTGGATTTGAGTCAGAAATCAATATAATAATAAGTTATCAAATTAAAGTCTCTGTTGTTATAAATAAGCATTTATTAAAAAATGAAATATCATTTTTAAGGTGTTACTTTTTATCACACTGTCTAATGCCCATACAAAATTCAGTTTTTTAGTGTTTGGAGCAATTATTATTAATCAACGCAAACAGCCAGTTAATGTAGTTTGAATACTGAAATCATATTAATTGATCCTCTTTAACAAACATCTAAACATTTTTTTTTATTTTTTAATGAAATAAACGAATTATATCGACAATATTAGTATCTGTACTCTTTAAAAATTTGGTACATCTTTAAAAATAATCTAAAATGTCAGTATTCCATGGGTATATTGATAAATGAGTTCTAAATTACAAGAAAATGCATTTTCTACGGAAACTTGAAGAGATAGGTAAAAAATGGTATAATACAATTTGATACAAAATTAAATTGTGCATCTGATTCTCATAAAATATACAGGTTATTCCATTTAAATTAAACAAGTTATTGCCGTTTTAAAATAATAATTATTTAAAATAAATTTTTTAGACACTCTGTAAGGTAGTATTATTTTTTATTATTACAACACAATAACTGATCAGTAAATATTTAGTATTAAAACTTTGATACCCTTGGAGAAATGAAGCCTTAAAATTTTTACTGCAATTCTAAAATTGAAAATATTTCAAAACAGTAAGGTTTAAGTATAATAAACCTTAATCAAATTTACCTTTATTTTAATCGTAGAAACTAAAAATGTAATAATATACAGGGTGTTCCATTTAAAAAAATACAACTTTGATATTTTTTACTTATTTGGGACACTCTTCTGTATCTTGTAAAATTATTTTTAAATTGTACCTCTAATAGTCCTTCATCGAACCCAAAACTTACAATTTGTAAAAATCTCATCGTTTAGCTACAATACCCCGTGTCGTATGTGGTGAACAACCCTGTATAGTGTTGGTATTATTTTGAGTTACACTAATCAATGTATAAAGTTAGTCTCTTTCATTCAGGTATATCTATGGTGTAAATCAAGAAGTGCCAAAAAATTTAGGAAGTGATTTTAAAACTAATACAGGTTTATCATACAAAATTTTTCAATTTGACATTTACTCAAGAAATAATTTGATATACGAGATTTTCTGAAACTATTAATACCGATCGAATAAAAACGGCGTCAGCGATGGCTATGGAATGAAGATCGCTGTCATTTTATATGTAAAATTATATGGGGAATGTCATTGGTGTTCATTTCCAAGCCAACTGGACGCCGTTTTTCTTTCGATCATACGGTATATGAGGAATACGTATACATTGGTTTGTACTTACATTTTACGTCTAACTGTACTGGATTGCTTTCACCGTCACCTTCTTGATTATGCCCTACGCATGTGTAAATACCAGCTCGTGCGGTAGTTATAGCTTGCAGAACCAAACTTTGATTGGTAACAATAGTGCCAGTTGCTAAGTTATTATAAAGTTGCTTTCCCTAAAATAAATAAAACAATTAAACAGATACAGTACATAACATTAACTAAATTACTATAATAAATAGTCTGTTCAACGAGAGAATATATCATGGTGACAGTTGCTGTCTGTCATTTCAATTCATAGGTAAATTGTATTTTCTGTTTTGCATATGTTTGAAAGTGGTAGACAACATTAAATTATGACAGAAAGAATCTTCTTGGGCTGATAATGTCTATAATTGTAAAATTTAAACAATGTTTCGGACAGTAATACATCTTACCAAAACATTGTGCAGCTTTAAAAATTATTGACAATGACAGTCCAACGAAATATTTTATTTCAGTCTTTACATAGTTTCCCTATTTTTTTTAATTACGTTTTTCATTTTTAAATCAAAGTTTTACACAACATCAAATTATGAAAGAAAGAATCTTCTTGGGCTAATAATGTCTATAATTGTGAAATTTAAACAATGTTTTGGACAGTAATATATCTTACCAAAACATTGTGCAGCTTTCAAAATTATAGACAATGCCAGTCCAAGAAAATATTTTATTTCAGTCTTTACATAGTTTTCTTATTTTTTTTTAATTACACTTTTCATTTTTAAATCAAAGTTTATAGACATTTTTTATACTTCGCCCAACTGTAACTTGTAATTTGTAATATTCTAACGTGCGATATATGTTTAGTGGATTTCATTTATTTTATTTATAAACAATGTATTGAGTATACCACATACTGAAATAAATATCTTATTTTTATTATCAAAGATATTTTTCAAGATATTATTAGATATCAATGAATGCCAACGCGATATGTATTTCTTCTATCTCTTATAATCAGAAATCATTTTGGTGATTAAGTAGTTAAATTATTAATTTATTTGTCTAAAGAAATTAAAAATATTATGTTAATATTATACTTACGTTGTGTCTCCAGCTGACTTTGTAGACCCACGGGTTGGATTTAATGTTACATTCGAAGTATACATCTACCCCTTCACGAATGAGGCTGCCATTTAAGTTACTTCCCAGATCAAGTGTTACTAGAGGTACATCTGAAAAGCAAAAATCAATAAACATTAATTTTATCCACGAGTTTCGACAATAGGTTAATTTAACATTTCTTTTAAAATTCATCTTCTGGAGATTCTGGAAATATTTTTTTAAAAATACTTAAAAAACGCATTTTTTAATATGTTTATAGAAATAAGTATAGAGTACATTATATTTTTAGATAGCTCATAACAAGGCTAAATACACTCACCGGCAAAAAAAACGGCCACTAAAAACTAAACTCCCAATTTCAGAGTTCGATTTCTCGCGAACCACTCATTAGATTTTCATGATTTTTTTTTAAATTATAAATTAATTCCTTCTTAACGGATGCTACATCAAAAAATTTTATTCCGAATTTATTTTCAGCATATACAGGGCGCAACAATAAGACGAAGTTTTTTGTACCTGTAGGGTGCAGCAGCTCAAGTAGCTATTAGGGGAATTTCGCCTAAAATGACATACTTTTTAGAATAAACTCTATAACTTTTTTATTTTACAAACGACAACAACCAGAATAGGAACAAATAACATAGGAACATTTATCAAGTTAGTATAGGAACAGTTACTGACTTAAACAAATACAAACATATTTAAATTAATAATCTTAACCTAATATACTCTATGTCATTTTAGGCACATGTAGTCGGATAAAATGACATAGGAATAAACACTGCAAAAATAAACTCATTTTTATCACATACATCGACTATTATGTTGAAGATCAAACACATATATCACAAGTAAACATCTTAGCTTTTGGATCTATTCCGGCGCATTCAATGTGAGACCATTTCATGCATGACTGGCATTTTACCCACATTTCCATAGGTTTGGATCGCAAATAAAGGTCATTGCAGTAGATGCAAGCAACCTCATCGTTGTCGTCGGTAGTAGTGGAATCGGAAAAACGATTCATTATATCGAGCGACACGTTTTGTCTCTTAGACCTAAATTTTTTCATCGGTATTTTTTGTTTTTCTGTCTTCTCTTTTTAATTCATCTAAATTTGGTGTTGAAGTAAAAACCAACGGATCTTGACTGCTTCTCTTTCTTTTGTTTTTTATTTCACGGCTTTTGGAGTGGGCTTTATCTCTTCTAGCCTTACTATCTGGTATTCTGTTTTTGTTCTGAGTTTGTCGATTGTTGAAAAGTATCCATTTCTAATGGATGCTTTTCAATTTGATTTTGCAAACCTGAACATCCAGGTTCAGTGAGATCAGTTTGATCTGATGGTTCTTCTAAGACCAGGTTCGTGACAACAGAAGAATTAAAAGAATTATTTATTAAGAATTAAGTTTAAAATGACATACTATGTTATATTACCCATAAATATGTCCTATGTCATATTACCCATAAATACATTGGCAGCATTTAATTGTTCTAACTTTTCACAAAATATAATTATTAGATTCATTAGCATTGGAAGTTCAAGATAACGGATGGAACTTACCTGCCTTGTAATAATAACTTCCAAAAAAATTACGATTAATTTGAAAATATGAAAAACGAAACTCGTACTAAAAACTGCTTCTGACTCAAAACACATATACTCGTCTAAAAGCTACAAGCCAACTGATTGACATCCCGTATTAAATGTGTCACGTGACGCACATGTGAGGAAGAAGTAGAGATAGAACAACACCAACGGGAAATTTGAATTTGGGCAGTATGTCATTTTACCCGCATATGTCATTTTAAGCGAAATTCCCCTACTAAATCAAATCACATTGTAGCTTTATCTTTTGTGAGCATTTTGTTTTTTTAATCACGACACTATCTCTGTTTGTATTGAGGATACGCTGTTTTAAAACGAACGTCTCGGAAAAATGCTTCGCAGGCAAAACCACGATTCATCCTTGAAATGGACTTTAGTCAATATCACTCAATGGACTTTACTCAATATCCCAATTCACATGTAAACGCGCAAACTGAAGACATGATCGATGATGTCTTGGAAGTAGCTGTTTTCTATAAGTGTTCGTTGGATTGTTCTCTCACTGACTTGAGTTCTACGCACGGCTTGTAGCAGATGTTGATTCTGAAACGCTGTAATTCTACGATTTCGTTATAAGTATTCAGGACAATAAAGCGGTCGTCAATTGCATTTGTCTTCCGTTTTCTTCCGGAACCCACTCGCCTGGTGAAATTTCCCGTTTCCATATACCGATTCCAGGCATCCTGGACTGTTGTTCGAGGTATACCCAGGGTATCGGACACATAACGTTGACTTCGGCCATCCTCAATTAAAGCCACAATACGAGCAACATCCATGTCATATTGCAAATACTCATAAATCCGTTTTCGTGTATGTCGCCTTGATTATTTATACATAAAACTTTCTGCCTGCGAAGCATTTTTCCGAGATGTTCGTTTTAAAGCAGCGTATCTCTAATACAAACAGAGATAATGTCGTGATCATAGATAAGAGACATAATATTAAATAGATAGGCAACTTATAATACATTTCAATTTTATTATACAAGGGCGCCTCTGGTAGTCGGAGGAAGAAATACTAAGGGAAGAGTGGGGTGCGGGGAAGGGGGGTTGTTTTAGTTAATTTAAAATAAATTTAGTCATACATGTAAGAACACTTTGTGTGCTTTTAATTAGGTCGAACATATTATAAACGATAAATCGACTTAATTAAGAGCATACAAAGTGTTCTTATATGTCGGATATTAATTAAAAAAAATATTAAACACTAGTAATAGTATATATTAAGTTGTTATAGTTATAATTTAATCTTTGGCGGTTTTCAGCAAGTAGCAGGCAGTTTTACATAATTTTCCTCCCTTTGAAGTGAATTGGAAACGGCTATATAATTTTGGTGTAGGCAAGATTCCCAGTTTGTTTCCGTTTGAGACCTGAAATAATAAAAACAAATTAAATTAGATTTAATCATCTGCTGATCATGCTAATATAACGCAACGCGCGTCCTTAATTCCTCCCATGCACCGTAAAAAAAAATAAATAATTGCTCAGCAAGTAGCATTTCTTAGTACTAATACAGTACTAATTTAAAAATCTATAACTGTAAGTAGATATATTTAATTACTTACCATTGTATTCTTAGGAAACCCGGTGTACAACAATTAAACTCCATGATAAAAAATAACTAAGAGTCTATACAAAACACAAATTGTCCCACCCATTTTTAAAAAAAAACATTGTCTAAAACAGAATACTGCCAAAAATCGGAAGGCATTGGTTTTACAATAATTCGACAAACAAAACTAAATTAAACCGTAAAATCACAACAAAAGCGTCTCTGGGTGTCTTGTGTCAGTTAAAAATCAAATTTTATTATTGTCAGATATTGACATTTGCATTGTTGATATTGACAGTTTTAATATTTTGCGCCTCTGCATCTTGGAGGAAAAACTATTTTTAATGAACTGTCATTTCCATTTAAGTTTCCCGTGATTAAAAGGTCGTGATTAAAAAAACCAAAATGCCCACAAAAGATGAGGCTACAATGTGATTTAGTTTGGTTTGACAATAGCTACTACAGCTGCTGCACCCTACAGGGTGTTACAAAGTACGGGCAAAAAACTTCGTCTTATTGTTGTGCCCTGTATATGCTTAAAATAAATTTGGAATAAAAATTTCTGACGTGGCATCCGTTAAGAAGGAACTAATTTACAATTTAAAAAAAAATGATCAAAATCTAATGAGTGGTTCGCGAGAAATCCAACTTTGAAATTGGGACTAGTTTTTAATGGTCGGCTTTTTTTGTGGGTGAGTTAAAAAAAAGAAAATAATTTACAGGATATCCCCTTTAAAAAACATAAGTTTGTGTCATATCTCTAAAATGATAGCTCCCAGTAAAATTCTAGTTACGCCATTGAATTTTAGGTTAAATAATGTCAATGTCATAATCTATTAAATTACTTTTATTTAAAATTAAAACATATTGTGTCTTTAAAATGCTTTGTGCATAGTTGTTTATTCTGACTGAAACCTGTCACAGATTAATAACTAAACCTTGTAGCAGCCTAAAATAATTTCTTATTTTTGCGCTACATCTCTAGCAGAAAAGCAAATAATGCCCATCCCTAGTTGGTACCGCTGCAATTTTCGTAGTACCGTGAATGCCGTTCAATGTGGTGGCGCAGGGTTGCCATTTATATTATTATTTAAATTTTTCTTTAAATGTTATTAATAACTTTCCTGAGGTTTCCCTATTTCGAGCACAGTTTGGTGTGTTGATTTTTTGTCTTCAAAAGATAATCTCTGGCCGAATTTTAACATTTTATTCGGATTTTTCGACACTTCCATTTCAACCACTGGTGAAGTCCCAGGGTGGTTCTCGTCTTCTTTGAAAAGTTTTTTTTTGGTATCATCGTATGTGGCGGAGAATAGCCCTGCGAGTAAGTTATAGTTTTTTCTTTTACTTTCTTTCATATACTTAGAGAAAAAATCATTTATTATAGGTGTGTCCCTTACCAACTTAAGGGGAAGATTTGACATTTTGGGAGTTTTTTGGAGTAGTTTTTTGGAGTAATTTTTTATGGAGTAATTTTTTGGACGAGTTTTTTTAAGAAGATTGAGCAGTAGTTTTTTTTTTGAGCCGAAGATTTTGAGCAGTTTTGGGTTTTTCTGAATGGTTCTGTGAAGGTTCCCTGTTGGAGGCTGGTGTGAAATTGACGAGTTTTCACCTTTCCTGGAATTTACAAGTTTTCTAATGGTTTGAAGCAGTTACGTAATGGATATGGGCCCCAGTACGACACCAAATCAACACTGATTGACTACAGCTTCAGAGCTAAGTACTCATTTACGTTTTGCTTTAGAATCTTTTTGCCTTTTTCTTAACTTTCTACTGAAACTTACCTTATCTTGAAACCTCTTTTTTAATGAAACTTAAAGAAACGATTACGTTTGATGATTTATATTTTGTAATATTTAATTTAAGTTTCGCTATATTAATATAATATTAATTTATTGTTTTTTTAAATGACCTTTTAATTCACTTTCAAATTGGAGTTATTTAATTATTAATAAATGTACATAGTTTTTTATTAAATTTTGTTGTTTTATATTTGTTGATATATCATTACTGAACATCTTTAGCTTGTGGTAATTTTCTTAATTTTTTAAATATCACCTTAACTTGGCTTAAATTAAGTGGTGCCCAACAATATGCAAAAATAATTAAATGAACCTACCTATTGTTCACCAGACGAAGAGCAGCCGTACGCTGCGGTTTTCTTTTTAATTTTTACCATCTTCTTTTATAATTTTTCTTAACCTTTTAAAAAGTCGCCGCAACCTGGCAAACTTTTTCAGGATAAATTTCTAATATTAATTTTATGAGTGAATTTCGACATTTCCCTCGTTCTGACTAAACCAATCTTGAGTGTAGTAACTTCTGATAACTTTTACACGGACTGTAAACGCGTTAAGTGCTTTTCTCTTTGTACTCGATCTAGCGTCTAGAAAGTTCTAGGTTTTACCGTGGGTCGTAATTCCGAATATGTGTTTTGCGGCGAACTTTGTCCAGATAGAAATTAAAATATGGCTGGTTAGAGCCCCTTACCGTCCTTTGAGTGGCCTTTAAAACTTTTAAAAGCGCACTAGTTTTATCGGTTATAGTGGTCAAAGGTTTGCGGCGTATTAATAATTTGTGGATATTGGCAATTTAAAAATACCCTGGTCGACTTCATAAGAAATAAAATGCTCCAAATTTTCTTTTAGATAGAAGATTGATGTAATACATAAGAAAATAAATTTAATTTGCCATGAAATTTGTATTCCTCTGAAAGGCAATTGAATCTGTGTAAACCATAATTACAAGGTTGTCCAGCCTTCCGATCGAAAAAAAGCTTTAAATCAGGTTTCAAGTTTTTTAAGAGATTTTCCTATTTTATTTCAAATATACGGGCAATACAATAATGGTTGTGCTTCTAATAATGTTTTCTTACCATATCGGGTGCGTCTCAAAAGTGGCTCACCCTATAACTTTTTTATTTTTTCAGATAAAACAACGATATTTGGTATGTTAGTATATGACATAAATTAGGATTGATTGACATATTCAACTGTTTTCGGGGTCACTTCCGGTTTCCACCGGAAATGACTACAACTTTGATATTTAAATGACACCCTCGGTATTTTTTTAATCTGATAGAAAATGACACTCAATGAATGGCATATCATATGTCAACTTTTGGTATTTTTGCATATGGTTTATTTGAAATTGAAACATGCGATTCATAACGACAACTTGACTCCGAAATACCAAGTGTGGTATCAAATTATTCGTAAAAATGCTAATGAGCCACCCTCGTTCCATTTGATAGAATTGATACATGATTAAAAAAAATATACTTTGGACATCTTTACCAGGCCAGGACAAGAAACTAAATACATTAGATGATCAAATGTATTTCCGAGGCTCGTTGATTAAAAATTTGAGTTTTTAACACAGTCAATTACATTTCGTATATATACAGGGTGTTTCAAAACAAATGCGAAAAACTTCAGGGGGTGATTTCTTGTTCAAAATAAAGGGTAGTTTGCTTCATAAACGTTGGGTCAAAAGTCAACCATTAGGGAGATATGGCGGTACAAAGATGACGGAAAAATAATGTTTTTATTTTTTATCTTGAAAACGAAAAGAGATAGACTAATAAAATTTTATGGAAGCAGTACTGTTATGAAAACACACTTTCTGGTAATTTTTTCACTTTTTTAAAATGAGTGGAAGAGGTTGAAATAAACTACCCCTATCATTCTTGTTAACGAAATTTAAAGAAAAATCTTATCAAATACATGCAAACAAATTAATTTGGATAGTATAGTTTGTTTAGAAACTTTTTTATCTCTTGTATTTTTTTGATAAAACTCACCGATTTGAAATTAAAAAATAAAATGTAAAGCATTACATGTCAGGACAAAAAACATTTTCTGAAAAGAATCTAGTGGGCTGCTGTAATTTTTTTAGGAAAAAAATCTAGTCGGCCGCTGTTACTTTTAGGATGTTCCTAATATTATTTTATTTGACATTACTCTACTGCAATACGTTATTATCTAGATGATTATTATTATCGTTATTATCACTAGATTCTTAATCTAAAAATGTTTTTGTCTTGACATGTAATGCTTTACATTTTATTTTTTTAATTTCCAATCGGTGAGTTTTATCAAAAAACACAAGAGGTAAAAAGTTTCTAAACAAACTAAACTATCCAAATTAAAGCGTTTGCATGTGTTTGATAAGATTTTTCTTTAAATTTCGTTAACAGAATGATAGGGGTAGTTTATTTCAACCCCTTCCACTCATTTTAAAAAGTAAAAATTACCTGAAAGTGTGTTTTTCATAACAGTAATGTTTACCACTAAAATTTCATTAGTCTATCTCTTTTCGTTTTCAAGATAAAAAATAAAAACATTATTTTTCCGTCATCTTTTTACAGCGATACCCTAATGGTTGACTTTTGACCCAACGTTTATAAAGCAAACTACCCTTTATTTTGAACAAGGAATCACCCCCTAAAGTTTTCCGCATTTGTTTTGAAACACCCTGTATATCCTTAAAAATCCAAGTTCTTAAATTTAAGGAAACTCCAAAAAAGCATAAAACGGAGGCGTAGAATAAGTGTAAAAGTTAAAATATTTATTAACGCTTTATAGAAATCGTTTTTAAAAATATCCAATTTGACTAAATATAACTTATAAACAGTATTTAAATATAGAAAGAATAATATGAAATTTCAACTCAAAATATAGTATCCACGAGCACTTTTTAAAATTATTGAATACATTGTTAGCCGGGAATAAATGTTATTTAATTTTTTATTGCTATATTTTAAAATAAACGCACGTAGATTATTTTGAGCTAAAAGCGATATGGATGTTGTTTTCATATTTAAATTGTTTGATATTAAATATTTCTAAAAATGGTTGCGTTTCTCTACAGAGAAAAAAAATATAAAACTGTTTTTGCTATAGTAATAAATGATTTAATTTTTCACCTTGTTAGAATTTTAAATTAATTTTGTTGACCATGTTAGTGTGATATTTGATTATAGTCTACATTCAAGTAACATATTTTAAGTCCAAGGATGTAATATAAAAAGTCGTTACATATGAAAAACATTTCCTAATTTTTGGTGTTTTACAATATTATAGTAGGTCTAACTGGTCCCAACAAAATGTATAAACTCTGCAGAGTTATTAAATCCTATGATATATGCCTAGGAAAAATATGCATGCAGGGAAAGAACTTCATAGCCACCACCGTCCAGAGAAATAACTTGAGGTTTAATAAGTAATTAAATTTAAAGTCCATTTAATTGCGTCATTTTTTTTTTGCCAAGAAGTGAACTTTCTGGAGCCTCTGATCAAGTTAATATACCTACTTTTGAAGATCTACACTGCCTCATATCTGGTGTATTTTTAAAACGTTTTTTTTTTAGTTTGTCAGGCGTTTTCTGTTCAAATTCATCTATATATATAAATCTGACTGTCCTGACTGATACTGACTCATCAACGCCCAGACCAAACCCTTGGCCCTAGAAAGCTGAAATTTTGCACAGGGGTTCCTTTTATGATGTTTACGTAAGATAAGAAAGGATTTTTAAAAATTCATCCCCTAAGGGGGTAAAAAGGGGGGTGGAATATTACAATATTTTTTATTTAAAAAACGGTCAATTTCCGAAAAACGCTGAAACACGTATATTTTATTTTCTTTTTTTACATATTTTCAGATTTTTTAAAAATGTATACAGGGTGTTTCTTTGAAAATCTGGTCATTGATTAATCACGATCCTGCTTAAAGCGCTTGACGTAAAAAGCTGATTTTTGGAAAACTGGATTGACTTTAGGTGTAGGAGGTTCGATAAGAAGGGATTTTACGAAACTCGAATTCTAAGGGGTGAAACGCCCTCAAATATTAGAATATTTTTTATTTAAAAAACGGTCAAGTTTCCGAAAAAACGCGTAAACACGTATATTTTATTTTCTTTTTTTACATATTTTAAGATTTTTAAAATGTATACAGGGTGTTTCTTGAAAATCTGGTCATTGATTAATCACGATCCTGCTTAAAGCGCTTGACGTAAAAAGCTGATTTTTGGAAAACGGATTGACTTTAGGGTGTAGAGGTTCGATAAGAAGGGATTTTTCGAAACTCGAATTCTAAGGGGGTGAAACCGCCCCTCAAATATTAGAATATTTTTATTTAAAAAACGGTCAAGTTTCCGAAAAAACGCGTAAACACTTATATTTTATTTTCTTTTTTTACATATTTTAAGATTTTTTAAAAATGTATACAGGGTGTTTCATAAAATATGGTCATTGAGTAATCACGATTCTGCTTAAACTGCTTGACGTTTAAAGCTGATTTTTGGCAAACGGATTGACTGTGGGGTGTAGAGGTTCGATAAGAAGGGGTTTCTCGAATCTCAAATTCTAAGAAGGGTGAAAACGCCCCTCAAATAATCTATACTAATATATAAAATTCTTAAGTGACTCACTGATTAATCACGGTCCTGCTCAAACCACTCAACGTAAGAAGCTCAATTTTGGCATACAGGTTGATTCTAGGTGTAGTGGTTCGATAAGAAGGGATTTTCGAAATCCCAGTTCAAGGGGGTGAAACCACCCCGCAAGTATTACCATATTTTTTATTTAAAAAACGATCAAGTTTCCGAAAACGCTTGAACACGTATATTTTATTTTGTTTTTACATATTTTAAGATTTTTAAAAAATGTATACAAGGGTGTTTCTGAAAAAATCTGGTCATTGATTAATAGCTCGATCATGCTTAAAGCGCTTGACGTAAAAAAGCTAATTTTTGGAAAACGGATTGACTTTTAGCGTGTAGAGGTTCGATAAGAGGATTTTTTCCAAACTCGAATTCTAAGGGGGTGAAACCACCCCTCAAATATTAGAATATATTTTATTTAAAATCCGGTGAGTTTTTCGGAAAACTCTTAAACACGTATATTTTATTTTGTTGTTTTACATATTTTAAAATTTTTTAAAGAATTTATACAAGGTGTTTCATAAAATAGAACCATTGAGTAATCACGATTCTGCTTTAAAACTGCTTGACGTTTAAAGCTGATTTTGGAAAACGGATTGACTGTGGGGTGTAGAGGTTCGATAAGGAGGGGTTTCTCGAATCTCAAATTCCAACAGGGTGAAACGCGCCTCAAATATTACAATATTTGTTATTTGAAAAAAAACGGTTAGTCTTTTCAGGAAAACGCGCTTGGACACATATAATTTATTTTGTTTTTTACATATTTTGAAATTTTTGTAAAAAATTATACAGGGTGTTCCAAAAAATTAGGTAATTGATTAACCACGATTCTGCTCCAGTTTGTATGTTAATGGAAATTCTTGCTTTGCTTTATCATATCACCATTACAAATTACAAATGATTAATTCGACGTGAACGAAGTCGCGGGTACATGCTAGTTGTATTTATAAACCAGGTCTCTTTTTCATTAATTTTTTTCCTGATTTCAAAGTTTAGTGTCTATTTCATTTCCCGTTAGTATAATTAGTAAACTTACAAAACATAATTATTACAGGTATACCTATATATTATTACAGGTTCTGAAGCATTTCTGGCTCTCCTGTAAAATTAGTAAAATAAGCGCTTATCATGTTTTTCTCCTGGACCCTTCAATAGATTTACAAATATGTTATACCGTACTGGCAACTGTTACTTTTGGGTCGGCATTTACATGTGTGGAAGTAAATCGCATAGGGATCTTATTAAGTCGGAGTGAGAGAAATGCGATCGGCTGACGCGACGCGCGACGGTGTGCTGTTGCGGCGTTGCCGGTACGCCTTTCCCTATCAAGTAAAGTAAAATCACGATCGCAAACCGCTTATTTTTAAAAGACTTTTATTTTCAAGAGATAACTAGATAAAATCATTAGACATGTTTCTAAGCATCTGAAATGGAATTATAAGGATATCGTTAAGGTGTCATTTTTTTTATAACGAGAAAACGTCAGTAATCGCGATAATTTAAAAACTCAACTTTTTAACACATAACAGGCCATAACTCAAGAACCACTTTAGATATTGAAACTTTTTTTTATTTTCAAGATCGGATATTTTACAATATGTTAACATAAGAAAAATTCGATAAGGTTGTTTTTTCCATTCAAAAATTGTAAACAATCCATCTATTTACTTTTAGAGCATAGCAATTTTCAGCAATCGTGTAATTTTTTTTCACATACTGTCTACAAAGAAAATACATCATAAATATTAACAAAGTTCTTGAAAAAACTACAATCTATTATTTCTAATAGATTTCGAGATATCAATTTTTGAATTCAGAGTTCTAATAGCGCGACCACTATCGAACACCCACTCAATTCCACTTATTTTTACCAAAAATGCAAGTGTTTCTAGCTTGCACTTAAAAAAAATTCAAGCTATAGGGAAAATTACAACGACTCGTTAATAAATAAACAAATTAAGTATCACGAGATGTAATTAAATCGTGAAGCTGAACGCATGACGTACACCTTTCCCTAGAACTTTAAGTACTGACAGAGGTATTGATTGGGTCGACCTGTCAACTGCGACAAATCTGCTATATCCCCTTCCACGTCTCTTAGCAATGTGCACAGTTTCTCGGTTTATTTCATACGTTTGGCAGCGTGTTTACTGTCCTCTCTTTGTTCAGTACATTATAAACGCATTGTACTCTTCTTACATACGGAAATCTCGACCCAAGACTAACCTTTGCCAGCCCTTAGTATGTTGTTAGGCATGATACGTAATATTTTATCTTTATGAGTTAACCTCTAAATTGCAAAATATGTAAACAAACCATTGATATAAAATATGCAATAGTTCAAAGCCATTTAACAAGGAATTTTATGTAAAATTGTTCAACCAAGATGGGGGTGAATATATTTTGTAATCGATTCTTAGCAAAATACAGAATGTGTTAAAAATAATATTGCACTCAAAAAACGTTTTACTCTACATTCTAATATTTGTTCTTTGTTACTTACGGTGTATATCTAATTTCCATCCATCTTCAATTCCACTGTCGGAGATTTGGGGTTGTTGACCTCGGCAAGATAGGTACTTCCCTGAGTCTTCAACAGTTGGTACGAATGTTAAAACACTGGTAGTTACGTTGCCGTCTGGACTTGTCTGAAATAAACAAATAACATTATTTAGTTAACCATTTGTCAAATTAAAGTATCTAGATATTCGAGTTTTTATTTTTTAGAGATTAATTTGCTCTTAACTGCAAACTTTGGAATTTTCATTGTTAGGTACTAATTTAATCTCAGAGTTTGACAGGGCAAGTTTAACGCCCTTTAAACAAGAAAGCACTAAAAAATCACAAGTTTTATCACAGTTTGGCGCTAATGGACGATCTATACAGGGTGGTAGAAATTCGGGGTACGAGCATTGGTATCTGGGAAACCGTAATAGATACGAACATTGTTAAAATGGGACAAAGTTGCGCCTTGGGATGTTCAACAAGATGCCATTAAAAAAGTTGTAAAATTTTCAAGGATTGCTGAGTTTTTCGGAAAAAACGGATATTTTTGAAAATCAATTTTATTTTTTCCTGTCGTTAATTTTTAATAAATCAAAAAAAACGAGCACATTCTCATAGCCACTTTATTAGGGCTATCTGACAGTGTTTTTAGATTTTCAAATTAGCTGATAATTTGTGAGATACAGAGGCGATTTTAATTTTTTTAAATGCGGACCTGCATTTTTTATTTCCATTGTTTATTCCTACATCTTTATATACAGGGTGGTCCGAACTGTATTCCGGAAACTTCCACAGCATATTTTACTGATAAAAATAAGTAAAAAAGTTCATATAAATGTATGTCTTAAAATGCTTAGTTTCAGAGAAGTTTCATTTTTATTTCAATTTTTTCCAAATAATTTCTGAAGTGACGTCAATATTAGGATGAAAATAGGTGTCTGGGAGTTTTTTGACGTGATAAATTTGATTTTGATGTCAATATCACTCCTCTTTGTAGGGGGCGCCACCTACATGTGTTTTAACTGTTTTGAAGAGTAATAACTTTTTGTCCATACCTGTATAAAACTACTGAGTGAAAAAATATACATTTCCGTGATTTCCTACGTCAAAAATATCTCTTGGTAAAAATCGCTACGAGCAACCGTTCTCAAGATATTTAGAATGGAAATAGTCAATACATGTCATTATTGACTAAAAATAAACGTGTTGAGTAGTTAGTTATTTGATTGAAATGGAAAATTTGGGAAATTCTTATCTTTTTAAACTAACCATAAATTGTTGCACAAAAACATTTCAAATTTATGATTTCAGTCTAATAACTATTTAGTCAACATGTTTAATTTATGTCAATGATGACAGGTATTGGTAACTTCGATTCCAAATATCCCAAGAACCATTACTCGTAGCGATTTTTACCTACAGACCTTTTTCCGTAGAACACGTCATAAATGTATATTTTTAACTCACTAGTTATATACAGGTACGGACGAAAAGTTATTACTCTTCTAACCAGTTAAAAAATATGTAGATGGCGCCCTCTACAAGTAAGAGTCATATTGATAACAAAATCAAGTTTCTCATATCAAAAAACTCCCAAACACCAATTTTCATCGAAATATTACGTTACTTCAGAAATTATTTGGAAAAAATCGATATAAAATTGAAACTTCTACACCCTGTATCTCCGAAACTAATCATTTTAGGGCATACATTTATACGAACTTTTTTACTTATTTTTATCTGCAGAATAGGCTGCTAAAGTTTCCGGAATACAGTTCGGATCATCCTGTATATCGTAGGTTATATTTTTTATTTTGTAACGATTGGATTTTCGTGAAACAAACACTAAAAATAATCGCTTCATCGTCATTTATTTTTCTTTTTAAAGTGGTATAAAAATCCTTTCCATGTTCAGAAAATTTTCTTCTCGAACTTTTAGAAGAAGAAAATCGATAAAGTATGTTTGTGTTGGGTGGTCTACCTTCGAGCGATTTTTAAAATGATCATTCATGTATTAACCGATTTAGTGCTTCTTGTTCATAAATATATTTTGTATACAGAAACAACCATAATAAAAACACACCGCGTAAAATTTAAACCATCTGCACCTTGCCCTAGGCTAAAATATAATTGAGTATAAACAGTTTTATGTTTTACTTTCTAATTTTTGGGTAGTAAAACAATATCCACAGGCATACATAGAACAAAGAACGGAAAATGATTCTTTCGCACTAGTAAGCACTAGTGGTTTGTATATTTTGCATTTAACAGAGTGAGAATATTATAGGTTAAGTTTATAAAATTTTCTTTACTTTTATAGGTACGTAATTTAAATGCGTGGTTTTAATATATTATACAGGGTTCGGGAATAGTGCGTCGGGCATCTGTAGCTTCTAAAATAAAAATTTAGCAATTTTGTTTAAGTTCAGGAAAATAATTTAACCTCTACAGGGTGACCCAAAAAGGGTGAGTGGATCAGGATTGTTTTTTAAACAGAATACCCTGTATCTTAGCATATCCCGCAATAGCGTAGATTTGTGCTTGAAGTACCTATACTGGGGTAGGTGCCCATTGCATTGGTTCGGAGTAATTAGTTTTCGGTCGAAATACTCCCATCCCTGTCCCTGCTTAGGTAATTTGTAGGTTACTTAGTCAACTACTGACTTGTAGGCAACTTTTGTCGCCAGCACCATTAGTGGTAGGAATTTTATTATCTCCATACAAACTCGGGGCAATGAACTGCGTTTCAGAAACTAGTACCTAAATATAAACGGTCACAAAGACAATTCAATATTTAATTTGGCTATAATAGATTAAAACAATTATACGTGACCCTATAAGCATCAACATAAATATTTGAGTGATACAACATCAAAAGAGAGACAAAAGAGTAGCAAAAAATCCGCTATAGTTTAATAAATCGTTAGATGATGCACACAATATTAGGAATTAGTAAGTATATGAAGGATATATAAGAAATTTGGCAGATAAAAATACACAATAAGCGAGAAAAAAAAAACAGGAAATATATCGAAATAATAAAATACATACATAGTTGTTTCTTCATTTACAAAATTTATTTCATAGATTTAGTTAAGTTACTAATAAGAAATCAATTAAATATTGATGTTGCAAACTAGAAAACCGTAAAAAACATTTCACTTTAATTTGATCAGCAAGAACTTTACGTGTACTTTCCCTTAATTCTCTAAAAGCTGTCGGGATTCTTCATAAAATTGAGTTATTGTTTCTTTGCCTCCCTTTTCTCCGAGCGTCCATCTATTCACTTCCCGTTGACAAAAATTCGTTTAGGGAACAAAGTAAATACTGCAAACCGCTTCGAAGCTATATTATATAAAGAAATAAAAGCGTATTTTTTTCACCAAAATAACATTACGTACCGTTTCCAATTTATGTCGTTTATTAAGAGAATTTAATATTATTGAGCGGGATTCAATCGCGATGGCCATTAGGGTCACTTCCGGCAGTTTCTGATATTTTCCGGTCTGTATCGTCGGATTTGTATTGATTTCGTATTTGGCGGTTATCTATAAAACAATTCCGACTGGATTTTAATTAATAAAATATCAAAGTCCCGGCAGTAATTCGTATTGAAGTTAGATTTATACGTATATAAAAAACCTAAGCGTACTAAATATTTATATAAAAAAAAAATTAAAACCACTTCTAAAAATAATACAATATAATAAAAAATAGACCGTATTGTGCTTAGAGCTTTTGTTTTATATTTATAATCAGCACGGTAAAGTATCTAGACGTTATCCGTTACCTTTAGGGCTCGAACACACTGTCGACTATAGTGTGACCAACGGATCTATAGCTACGGGGTATCGGCAGGGGAACGCAGTTGTAAACAAAACACGCCCAATTTCATTCATAAAATAGGCATGGGTGTACGGTGTTATATGAAAATAATGCGTATCATGAATATAATACTCAGATTAATATTTTTTTTTTTTCAAAAAACTTTATGCTGTTTTAATCGTTACTGTGGAGTTCGCAGATAAACACTAAAAGCTTTTATTAAAGCTCCCTTAAATATTTTGAATTATTTTATTATTGTGTTGTTAGTATAATAGAAGAAATAATTACAGCTGGGGGTTGGAACCTTTGATGTTACACAGCAAAAAAAGCACTAAATCAGTACAATACCTTTGTTGTACCAAACCAAAACACTTTTAATTTCTACACTGGACGCATCACTACAGAATCATGTCTGCCATCAGTAGATGATCAAGACTGAGTCTTACAGACATTTATTTATTTATATATCTGTAATTAACTATATTTCTTTTTCTATAATACATATTTTAGATATAACTATTTCCAGCAAAAAAAAAAATCTTGAAAATAGTTAACTTTGGAAGTAAAACAAAACATAATTTAATACCCACCATATGATCCACATTGACTATTATATTACACTAAAAGATTTTTATTACTAACTAGATTAACTGAAAGCATCTTTAAAAATACAGAGATTTTTACACTAAAACTAAAAAAAAAAAAAGTTACACATCAAAGTTAGTTTTTTTTTAATTGATTTTCGGATTGTGGGATAAAAACAAAGGTGAGTTTCATTAAAGAAGTATATGACTGAAATGTGCAAGAGTTTTTGAGGATATTTAACATTTTCTAAAATAGAGAAATAATTTTTAGACACTACAGCACTGAACTTGGAATGCACTAGGCTAGCCAAATAAGGTAGAAAATAGCTGGAGGACTTGTCCCAAGGCCTAAGACTTGACCCAAAAAGTTATCCTAGGTGAGACAAAACACATTATGATGGGACACTTTTAAAAGCAACTTTCATTTTAAATGAACACACAGTATATTATTTCGATATTCTGAGAATTCATGTCTCAAAATATTATAAAGGTTGCCTACCTCAAACAAAAATTTTCCTGATATTTACCTACATGATTTAGTGCAGTAGATCTCTTTATTATTGACAAAATCTAGGTAGCTGGTAATATGCCTGATGTTACTTCAATATAGCTGCTGTCAAATTAGTTCAACTTTAACAACTCGTTATCATTTTGCCAAGTTAAAAGAAAACAAATTCAAAGAGGAAAGAGAGAGAACACAAAACATCAGAGAGAGTAACACGACATGTATCTAGAAAGGTGAAAGTCCTACTAGAAATATTTAGAAAAATTGAAATAAAATGAAACTTCAACACCCTCTATCTCCAAAGCTAAGCATTTTTGGACTTACATTTATACGATTTTTTTACCATTTTATTCAGAATATAATTTTTTTTTTTTTTTTTTTGATAAAAAAATTTAGTGGTTCCCATATTTTATTAGAATAGAATATCACCATCCGTACAAAGTAGTTTCTTTTATTTTACAAAAAAAAAAAAAAAAAAAAGTTATTTTATCTTTTATATTTGGACATAATAGAGTATAACGAATTCTGTTCCTCAAATTTAATATTGAGATAGGAAGATTCTTAGATGATATAGTTTAAGGAATACATATATTCCAACACACTTTGTTTGCAAATTACAAAAATATCATACAAAAAAAAAAAAAAAAATTCAAAAAAAGTTACATTATATCTTTAAAACTGAAAAATACAACGACATTATAATTTCTACACGGAAAACCACATATAGAACATTTTTTAGTTTCTTGTATTTCTATATCCATTAAAAGCTGGTGGAATTCTTCATGAAATTGTAATATTGTTTCTTTCACTTTTACTCTCAAACATCCCTCCACTGATGTTCCGATTGACAAAATTCGTTTATAAACATACAGTAAAATACTGCAAACCGCTTCCTTGATAATTAGGTCTATGTAGTAAAGCGTATTTTTTCACTCAAAATAACATTACGTACCGTTTCCAATTTATGTCGTTTATTAAGAGAATTTAATATTATTGAGCGGAATTCAATCGTGATGGCCATTAGATTCACTTCCGGCAGTTTCTGATATTTTCCGGTCTGTATCGTCGGATTTGTATTGGATTTCGTATTTGCGGTCGTCTATAAAACAATTCTGGTTGGATTTTAATTAATAAATATCGAAATCCATGCAGTCATTCGTATTGAAGATAGATTTATATAAAAAAGCCAAGTAGAGATAAACTCAACTTGTTACTCTAAAAGTAATACAATAGGGCGAGTTCTAAATAAGGCAATATTTTTAGGGTTAATATATTTCGACCCCAGAAACAACGTCATGAGATTTTTTTCTATGGAGTGGAAGTAAAATATTTGATTTTTTTAATTTTAGTTAAAAACAAAATATCTTTATAATATATAAACATAGGTAGTAGATTAAATTACAAGAAAGATTTCATTATCTATTGTCCAAATAATAATAGGACCTAAAAAGAAATATTTTGTAACGTTTTTAGTTCTTTACACGTCTTTATACATAATATATGATGTCTGTCGTATATGATTCCCTCTCGTTCAGGACGGATAGATTATTTGACGCGCAATTTCTACGTTCCCTAGTCACCAAACCTGTTATCGTTCGACACAACCCTGTTACTGTTTGACACAACTCTGTTATCGCTCTATGGAGGCGCTGTTAACATCGCTTCTGTCAACCCTCTGTGCTGTCGACTGACTTTTGCTTTTTGCGCTCTGTAGCCTAACCTAATTCTATCCTATTTAGTATTTTTTCATATTGGTGATTATTTAAATCTTGCTGTATAATCTTAATCAGCTGCTATTTCAAAGAACAGGTAAAGATGAGATATTATCCCTTTAGATTCGATATTATTACTACATATTTTTAGGGTAGGTAGAGTTTTGGATGTCCTAACTTAACTTGTATTTGTATTTCTATTGATCACATGTCCCTTTTCTTTGTCCTCCAGAATGTCACATGAAGAAAGGACATGTTCTTTATTATTTAGTGGGCCCTCGGAAGTATTTCGAGGTAGGTTCTATTTGTTTTATTAGACCTTGTTTGATTTAAACAAGAATTTTGCATTTAGGTCCAAGGTATGGACTATTTCCAAGGTTATAGTCCCATGTCCAAGGTACGGATAGTACGGGTAGTATCTTATGTACAGACATTATCCCACGGGATGTCCCAGGAACGAGTAACCCTGCAGTAGGAATGATTTTTGCATATAAAGTGCCCCAGCGGGGATGTAGCTTGAGCCCCATGCTGCTTCATTCCCATCCATAAGCTAGTTAGTAGTTACGGCTGTTCCAATTCATGGCGTCCTCATTCTGGCCCCTTTTTGTTGTATTGGATGGCTGAGTACAGAAATGCGAGACCAATTTCACGCCATAGTTTTTAAAGTAAGATTATATAAAGAACAGCTAAGTTTAAATTTAAGTTTTAGCTTAGCATTTAACATTTAACATACATTTTCAAGGTCTTAAAACAATAACGTACATCTTAAGTAATATCGGACAGACTATGTTTAGTGGTGAGATTGTTACATTTCATCTGATTTAATGTTTAAATATAATTTAGATCTAGGTTTCATTGCATTACGTCTTGTAATGGTATTTACTTTTTATAGATATTATTATTGCACCGTTTTTACCAGATGAATAACCAAACATAGATTCTAGAATCTAAAGGTTGCAACACATCTGACTTAACACCGTATAATAATAATTGTGTGGTCACCACATTTCCATACTTTTTCTAAAACCATATTCTTCTGGTATTTTATCATAGTTGTTTTTACAAGATTTAGGTGTTGTCCTTAGTCAATTACTTTCTTTGATTATTATAACTACCATATTTACTAGAACTCTGTTAAATGTCATGTAACTTTAGCAAAGAACATCATGAATGAATATAGTCACTAGTTGTAAGTAATAAACAACTGTGTTTCTTTCTCTGTCTCATGCCTGGCGCCCAATACTTATACTCGAGTTATTATTGTTAATTAAATCTTTCCAGTGAAATACCTTATCCACGACTGTTCTACCAACGAAAAGCTGCTGTTAGCAGTGGTGTAATGTTTTATATAAAAAACATTTTTTTTTCTACAATTTTATATATTTTATAAAGCATTCACTAGAAAACAATGTTTATAAATAAAAAAAAAAAAAAAAAAAAAAAACATAAAATAATTTATTTTTAGTAACATTTCTTTAAATGGTTTTATGATTGCAAACAACATTACAATAATTTCTGTTAATGAAAACAATAAACGTTAAAAACTGTTGGAATTCTTCAAAGTCTGTTTTTCTACTTTCTTTTATTTTTATTTCAAATATCTATCTAAATATATATATAAAAAAAAATTTGTTTATAAAAGTAGAAGTGGGGCAATACCACGTAACTACTTGATGCTACATTATCTAAAAGAATAAAATAACAGATTTCTTGGACCAAATAATCCTTTAATGTATGGTTTCGAATCATATAGCTTATTACGTGAGTAGAATGACATTATTGAGCGGAATTCAATCGTCATGGCCATTAGATTCACTTCCGGCAGTTCCTAATATTTTCCGGTCTGTAACGTCGGATTTGTAATGGATTTCGAATAGTTAGTTCATAAAACAATTTTCGTTTGGATTTTAATTAATAACACGAAATCCATGCAATAACGCTAGGAATAGAAGATAAATTTATATAAAAAAAAAAAAAAAAAAAAATAAAATAAAAAATACTTTTAAAAATAATACAATATAATCAAAAATAGTCACTTGCACAAAAAACAACGATTATCAAGTAACGACACTAAGTAACTAAAGTAACGAGTCCTATTACCAAAAGTAACTAGTGGTTGCGAGTCCATAGAAATTAGAAAATCTTTATTTCTACAATGGTACATATAGTTTTACAAATTATAATAAAATATAAATGTAGAATGTTTAGGAGGGGAGTTAATCACCGCGACCTTAGAGATCTATTGCGGGATTACAGTTGGGGTTGGAACCTTGGAGTTGCCAGCATTGCAAAAATAAACACTAAATCACCAGCGAATATACCAAACCACTTTTACTTTACACTGACGCGCGTTTCACTAACAATATTAGTAATTCACTGTAAGCAGGATGATCAAGACGATAAAAAGTAATTTGAGTGTTTATAGACTCGCTCAAAGGGTACCGAGTGAGTGCGGTGCAAGATCTAGCCATCCGAGTCAGAGCCCACTGGGCGTAACAGTTATTTCCGCCATTAGAGTATAGTAGGAACAAAGAACTGAAGGAACTGGACCGTTGTCTCTGTTCTTCATACTCACTTTTTACTTATTAATTCTGATGCTTCATATGCATCTAATGTAACACTCAATTGTGTTCCCTTTGAGTTAAACTCATCACAGTCTCAGGCTTTAACAAAAGCCAGTATCTGAGACGGCTCCACAGGAGGTTAGCTCTCCCATCCTCGACATCAGCCGTACCAAAGTTCATGGCACGAAAAGTCGTCGTCTTGGCGCACCCAGTGATAAGGTGTTCGTGTTTTCCCCATTTTCCTGCTGGTGAATTTGCATTCGCCGTTATTTCTCAGCTTCAGCCTACTGAGGTGTGTGTTCATTGAGGAGAAGATTGTTTTACTTAAACTACACAAGGAAAACCTTTGACTTTTTTCGGTCGTAAGTTCTGGCGGAATTTTTCTGTCTTTGTGTCTTAGATCGTTAGAAGACACCCATTCCAAGTTACGGGAATGGACTTTGGAATGGGTGACCTTTGAGGACTGACGATTGATATGGATTATAAATATTTGGCAAAAATAGCCATGCTGCACTCGCTAAAAATTTACAACGAAGGAATTCTAAATCACTGCAATATTTTTTTAATTGTAGTGGTCAGTGTAAATTAAATGGCATGTTGTTTCTAATACTAGTATTATTTCAGATGAGCAGCAATTCTTTTGTTTCTAAATAACTTTGTTATAAAAAAATATTTAATATTATTTTTTGTATTATATTTAACTCATTACTACTTATTATACAGATATTAAATTTTAAATAAACATTGTGACACCTAGGTTTCGTGAGGGTTTGTTCTTTGAAGAAGGTGACGTGACTCTTCTGTCAAGCTACCCAAATAAACAAAAAAGAATCCGCTGCTCAGGGTTAGAGGAAAGCTGGGTTCGTGGGTAAGGCTTCTGACTCACAGTGACTCTCTAATGTTGGCAGTAAAAAAATGATAACATATAGGCTGCAGAGATTTTAAAATTGATGTTAAGAATTCAATTAGGTATGGTCAAAGACAGGGAAAAGGGCGCCACTTACTTTGTTTATGAGAGTGTTAAAGTAAGAAACCAAAAGAAAATACGATATCACAACATAGCTAAATAAAGTAAATCACCAGCATTAAGGGTCTATTATGTTTATCAGAAATAAAAGTCAGAAATAACTATCCCACATTAAAACATTTATTGGAAACGAACACAAGTATCATTAATTAGTCACAGTGATCCCAATAAACCCGCAAGTTATTTTAACAGATTCGAATTTAGTAACTGTATTCTTGAACTAAGTAAGCTACTTAATATAAACAGGTGAAATTTATGCATGTCTCAATACGATGATGTTTCGAAACATGTCGTGCGTACAAAAAACTTCTTAAAATGAATTATTAATTACTTTATAATTAATAATTAGCTATAAATTCCTGAACACTATAGTTGTATCGAAAAAAACATAATAATAAAAAAAGTTAAATAAAATAATTTTTTTTTTTTTATTTTTTTATTATAGATTTTATATTTATCAGGTTATTAAATCTGTTGTTCCAAACATAAATAAAAGCGTACCTTGTGCATCAAACTTAAGACTTATCTGTATATAGTTTCATGATGTAAATAGGTAGTTAGGCATTCTCCAGACTAACAGGAGTGGATGCAGATGACTAAGGCAGGAGAAGTCTTCGAAATCAGCCAAAAGAACGACTAATGTCAGGAACATTGTCTTAAGATCATGCATATGTCCATACAAAATGAAAGAGGGTGAAACATACAATAATTACTATTACTGCATACCCATGCGTGGTACTCATTGAGCACCATGTGGTAGTTACTGAGCACCATGTGGAAGTACTTATAAATAAAAATAGTTCTCATAATTGATTACCTAATAAAGAAAAAACAACTTTACGGCTGAAAATCAGCTTTACATAAATATATTCAAACCATACGCCGATCCAAACCAGTAATTAAACACTCAAATAAACGAATAAAGCAAAACGGAAATAACTGAAATAGAATCTAGTTAGATAGGGCTATATAAAATGGCGGATAAACTTAAGGTGATCATTCCAAGAGGAAACCAAACAAATACGATTCCATAATTGGATTGCATAATTTCAAGGTTTTCAATCAAATCGGATACCCATGCACTGGAAATCGAAAAGTGGATTCATAGTGCTTTTCACTGGAAACTTTGTCGGACGCCGAAACACGTGTCTTCAGATTCAAATCGAAAAAAGAAAAAGTGATATCATATGATCGAAATCATTAGAACAGAAAATCGCAATCCACAGCGAAGTGAGATTTGGACAAGTGAAATGGAATAAATGAAGTTTAACATCTAGCGAATAGATGCGCTAATAAAAATTAAATATCGAGACCAGTGAGCTGTAACAAATGGAGTTTAGTATCTTTGGCATCTAGCAAATAGATGGCGCCAATACTAAGAAATTTAAATAAAAATAGATTTTTAAATTCAATTTTATTAAAGGAAATAAAAAATGCTACAATATTGCTTAGCTTTTTCTAACAAGTAACTAAAGTTTACATCACTAATAAACACTATTTTATAGGTCTGTTGACTAAAACCAAAAACAAAGGCATATTTTTAATGTGAAGAAATACGAAAACAATGTTAGTGTCTTCTTAATAAGCGAACATTTCCAAAAAAAGTACCGCTATTGAGATGAATCAGAAAACAAAATATCAAGAAAAGATATACCTAGATGATAACATGATTTTTAAATTCCTTGCTTTTGTTAACGTACTCCACAGGGTGTTTCAAACTTTCACCAAATTATCAACATTTTGACAGATGGCAACTTTCATTTTTAATTTAGAAAGAGAGACTAAAAAGTCATATAATTTAACTACAAATTGCTTAAAAAATCATCAAAATCGGCGCACTAGAACAAAATTATATTAAACTTAAAATATATGAAAATTTTAAGTTGCCCGTTTTTCGTACCGGTGCGGTGAGTGTTTTAACAATATAGCTAATTCATTATTGGGTAAATATATAAACTGTACGTGGTGTTATTAACAAAGTTTATACAATAGCCGGTTTAGACGTTGAATTTGAATTGATCCGTGCCACACTACCATTTAATGTAAATTTTGTAATTTAGCTGTATGTCGTTGCCAAATACGAATAAATCTGTCAGTTAGTGTCATGTACAGCGATCCGGATTGAGTCGATGAGAAAGATAAATTATTTTATTAGCGTTTTGGTTAAACCTCGAATGGATATTCGAAATCAAATCTGCTAATTAGCTACAAATATTCTAAGTAATATCGTCCCATTGCTGCCAAAAGTCACTAACTTACTTCTTATTACTTCCGAGAAAAATGCCTCTAAAAATGAATTACATTGCATAAAGATGTTATAGTTAGTAACTATTCGGTATTAAAATAAAACATAAATAGCCAGAAATCGTAGTTAATGACTTTTGCAATCGATTCTCCGCTTCAAAACATAGTTAGTGATTGAATTTGGTTGTTCGGAAAAATGTTAGTTAGTGACTTTTGGCTTATATATATATATTTGTTTTACATTAATCAATATACAGGGTCCGGCAATAGTGCGTCGTGCATCTATAGCTCCTAAAATAAAAAACTTGGAAATTCTGTTTAAATATAAACCAAAAGTATGTATTAGGCTGTATTTGAAAATATTTGAACTTCTCTAGGGAGGCTCGAAAAAGTGTTAGTGGATCGGGATTATTTTTTTTAAATGGAACACCCTGTATATTATTATATTTTTGGCTTCCTTTCACAGATCACTTTACATAATCCTAATATATGAGTTAAACTATTTCGATAGTATTAGAGATATTAATAAATAAATAAAAAATATATTTTTTTCAAGCTTTCTTAAAAAAATATTAAAAATATAAGAATGCAATCAAAACTATATTAGATGTTTACTTTGGATGGTATGTACTTGCTTTGCTATAATTATAGTAATGATAAATAATACAGGATGTTCAAAATTCTACGGCAAACTTTTTAAAATATAAAATAATTTTTCTTCGTTTTTCTAAAAAAAATGTAAATTATTTCTTCAATAGATGGGGAATTAAAAAATGAACATTTTTGGTATTGTAGTATTTCAAAATTTTAAACGGTTTCTCAGATATTCGCGGTTTTATGTTTCATATGGCATTTCCCACAATAAATTTTTATTAAAGCCACCCGATGATTTTTCTCTCGTATTTTACCGTTGATTGAAATAATACCGCGTGTATCTGTGAAATCATTAAATTTTTAAAAATACTTTAAATACAAAAAATGTTAATTTTTTAATTCTCCACTTGATAAAAAAATTATATACAGGGTGTTCCATTAAAAAAACTAAGAAAAACTATTTTAAAAAGTTTGGCGTAGAATTTTGAGAATTACGATATTTATAGCAAAGTAAGTATAGACCATCTAAAGTAAACACGTAAAATAGTTTTGATTTCAGGACAGTTCTTGTATTTGTAATAATTTTTTAAGGAAGGTGTGAAAACATTTATTTTTTATTTATTTATTAATATATCTGAAATTATCGAAATATATTTACTCATATCTCAGGATATGTAAAGTGATACCTTCCTGAAAGGAATCCAAAAATGCAATAATATACAGAGTGTTCCACTTAAAAAAATTATCACGATCCACTCACACTTTTTTGAGCCACCCTGTAGAAGTTAAAATATTTTCCTGAAATATATCCTAGTACATACTTTAGTTTTGCACTTAAACAGAATTCGCAAATTTTATATTCTAGGAGCTACATATGCCCGACGAACTATTGCCGGACTCTGATACCGAAAAAGTAAAGATTTGTTTAAAATAAAAACCAAAATTCATATAAAATTTTTGGAACATGAAAGAAGAATAACACACTGACAACACTGTACAAATTGAATACGTAAATTAAAACTTAGCTTGTTTCATCTAAAATATTACTATTTAATCTGTTTATGACACCTTCAAACTTTTCCTAATTTTAATATTTTCAACCCTAGTGTCTCAAAGGACCATAAACAGTTCTTTCCCTTTGGCCGAGTTATATATAAATAATAAAAAAAACTAGAATCCAATCCCTTCAACGATATCGCAAAATTTATACTAGCCATAACATCGCCTTTCCGTTCAATACCTCTTCAAATATTAAGGCCTCTACACTGCCAATTGATATCACTATTGGAAGGGTTAAATTATTTATTATTTTACATATTTTAATATTTCGATTAGATGTTTTGTGAAATATGTACAGGTTGTCCCATTTTGGTTGAAATCCGTTATTAGTAAAGATAGGAGGATGCGGTTTGCACAAACCTGTTTTGTGAAACGGAAGATGCTGTAAACAAACTTTTTATAACCCTCTTCGTTTCTGTGCTACAGGGTCTTTTTGAAAAATTTGTAATTTGGGACACCTCCTGTATCTCTGTTATTCTGAAAGATATCGAGAAGGTGAAAACTGTTTATTTGAAAAGAACTTTTTACGTAGAATATAGTGGCGTAATCTGTTATTCTACGAAAAGAATATTATTGAAGATATGAACTAAAGTTATGTTCTCTTAAATGGAACACCCTGTATATTTAATAATTTCATGATCTGGCTTGCCATAAGCTTCTCAAAAATATATCACTCTATATTTATTTTCACTATTTACCCCAATATTTAAAGGTTTTCATTAAAAGATCATTTTTATTAGTAGGCCATGATCGATAATAAAAGAAACTAAAGAATTATTAAAAGTATACTGCTATCTGTCTCGTGTTTCATTTTGGGAGCCACTAATAAATTCTTTATATATCAGGGAAACTTAACTCTCTACCGCTATTTGTAAATCTTTCTTTGTCACTATAGTCTGTCCAACGAGAAGATCCTTGACAGTAATAGATGTGTCTGTCATTTTAATTTCAAAGTAGTTTATTTTATTTTACAAAGAAATAAGTTGGTACAACTGGAACGCATAGCAGGATATATTTAAAATTTGACTGACAAGTGATTACTTCAAAATATTGTGAAAAAAACTGTATAAAACTGAAAAAATGTAATCGAGTTATTTTATTTAATAAAAACGGTATGTGTTAATACAAAACAAACAAGAACAAGACACTACATACCAAAAAATATAAAAAGAACTATTATTTACTTTCAAGCTTTATGGAAACTACCCGCATTTATGATTATATTTATCAATGTAACTTATGTACAAATACAAATTTGTAATATTCCACAGGAATAAATAAAACAACATAGGTAAATAAAACAAACTATTTTAATAATAATAACACCTACCAAATTTTATACCTTAAAGGTTGATTAATTAACTTTAATCTTAATTTTTTTAAACCAGGACCTTTTGACATTATTTTTCTGCAGTACTAAAATCCATTATTTACCTCTCGTGTGATGTCGATATTTTACAGCTACTCCAGTTTTTAGTATATGTTTAGTTTGATCCTTCTACCATATACGAGATGCACTTATCTACGACGAAATGGTATACAAACTTTATCGATGGCAACTTCATTGGTGTATAAGACTTTCTGCCTGGACAGCGAGTATTAACCATAAACTGTGCTCTGGGTCTACAGTTAATTTTCACTCGATTTTTCCTCCACTTGACTTCAAAAGACACAAAACACACGTAATAATACGAATCAAAATGCATCATCTTCCAAAACGCAGAATTATTTAACAAAAGCTGACAGAAAATTATAACCTATAATTTGGCAAGACTTTGACAAGCGTCAAAATGACAAAAATCTAAAGGCGAGTTCATACGCATCGGTGTCCGTTTGTCGTTCATCGTTCCGTCAAACCAATAAAAATGAAATACGATCTGTCATTTTTAAATAAACCAATAAAACAGGTTAAAAACAACAAGACACGACGCATGACGGATTTATATTTAAACCCATCCATAGATAACTTAAAAATTATTAGAAACTTTTTTTAGTAAAATAAATAGATTGGTATGGGACGTCATCTGCTTTTCTTCTGTCATCGTCTGTCGAAATCTTACCTGAGAAAAAAAACAGAGTATACTTTCAGCAAGATGAGGCTTCCCCTGACAAACTTCAAAAATATTAGAATTTTGTTAAATGACAAAATGTTTCCCAAATCAATGAATTGGGATCAATGGACCTATATGATGGCCTGATATGACCCCATGATCCCCGGATTTGTCCGTTCTCGATTTCTGTATTTAGGACTTTTTGAAATAAGAAATATATCGTAGCCACTAGAACAATGTCGAAGACCTGGAAAAGGCAAGCTTTTAAATATCAGGCAAGCTTTTGGATATATGCAAACCCATGCCGTTATAAATAAAAATATATAAAAAAGGAAAATATATTCAGAGATTCAGTGGCAACACTTTAAAAGTAAAATATTTCAGTGCCAAATAAAATTTTAATATGTGTATGACTATTTTAGTATATACCATTTTAATGTGCTCCATTTAATTCCATGCGTTCCATGTGATCCATATGTTCCATTTAAAAAAACATAACTTTAGTTCATATTTTCAAAAATATTAGATAAAAAATATAAATTATTAAATACATAAAATAGTTCAACTTGAATAATAATAAATTGCATAAATTCTAAGTATTTTACACTGGCGCAGTCGGTAGGATTTTGGTATTCATTTGGTATATATTGGAGTTCAGAATCGGTAATATCAAAAACCCGAACAAAGCTTATGTCGATTCCGCCTACCATGCATGAATAGATGGATAGCATTATACTCCTTCTTCAGAGAAATGACGTCATATTTCTTTAGATCGAACGAGCTGTGGCTGTACTATCTAAGGAGGTGTAGGTCCGATGTGGTGCGAATCCGAGACCCAACAACTATATCGTAAACCCCCCATCTATAAAGCTACATAAAATTCGCCGGGCGGTGGCGCTGCTGCCTGGCTGCTCCGAAAACGGACGAGATTTTTCCATTAAAGTTAACGGCACGCTCATAATTGGACCGGGGCAAAATTTGTCGAGCAAATAAAAGTTGTCATAACGCATTTTGCGGCGCGAACGGCAAAAGAACGAGACCGAAAAGGCGTCGCTCTCTCTTCGAAGATTTAATTTGATTGGTATCATTTGGTCAGCCCGAGGCGGTAATATCGATTGTATCAGCAAAATCAGCAATCGCTGGAGTATGTGCGAGAAATATCGATGGACTTAAAGCAAATTGACGAAAATCTCTTTATGATACTAGCGAGGCCTTCAGCGACGGTTCACGGATAGGGCTGCTATAGTACCGTATAACTTTTGATTAGATCAGTTAATGTTACAAAAATATTGTTACAAAAATATATTATTTATTAATTATTAGATAATGTTATGGCAATAACCAATAAATTAAATGGGGACATACGTTCTTCATAGTATAATATAGAAGGTACTTACGAGATTAAAACCAAGAGAGACCGTAAAATAATAGAGTGGATATGACAAAAGACCCAGGTAATAGATGCCATCCACAGAATCAAATCCCTCAAGTGGCAATGGGCATTACACCTAGCAAGAAGAACGGACAACAGATGTACCACCAAAAATTACAGCATGGTTCCCACGAGGAATCAAGAGATCTCGAGGAAGACCTAACCTGAGATGGGACTTTCAGCAGGGACAAATTGGTCCAGCATAGCGAACAATAGACAACAATGGTCCCAACTACAAAGAGAGTATCTAAATATGTGAGGGAAGCTACACCATAACCGGAAATGGTTGAACAAGCTGGAAATGATAATGATGACTTACGTGACTATGATCACTGACGACGACTATAACGATCACTACTAGACTCTAGCTAACCAAATGTCTCAGAGTTCTAATTATCCGTCAACTCTGAAACTCTGGGTACTTTTAATTCTTTCAGACTAACCGCGCTACCTTCGGAATTCTATTTTATATCAGTCTTGGCATCGTAGTCAAACAGTTTACAATATAATTTAATAAACCTGGCGATGGTCGCGATGAACTTAACCCTCAGTTACCTGCATCTGATTTCGCCAACCCGTCTAATATTTTAATTATCATAAGTAATATTATGTATTTTAAAACAAAGATCCACGTGACGCAAGAATATATATTATATTTTAAAGGTTTCTTTACAGATTGATATAAAGCCATGTCCACCTTAATTTTGAATGCCTCCAAGCGTACCAAACTTCAGTAGGTGATGTAGAATGTAGAGTGTTTGGGAGGGGGGTTAATCACCGTGACCTTAGAGATCTATTATGCATCCCCGTTTCTTGAGTTATAACGAGTTGACCAGGGTTTTGACAAAAGCCAGTGTCTGAGACGGCTTCGCAGAGATCTGGTGTTTTCCCATTTCCCCACAGAATCTGCATGCGCCGTCGTCTCTTAGCTTCAATCTACTGAAGTGTTCGTGGAGGAGACAGTGTCCTGTTGAAAACCTCGTGATAATCCGGAATGTTCTTACATAAATCAACGAAAATCTTTGCTTTTTCTAGGTCGTAAATTCTGAAAAATTTCTTCGAATATCTTAGACTGTTGGAGGATTCCCATTCCAGGTTACGGATGGAGTCTTCCAGGCTCTTGAGTTCCGCTTTAACTTGGTTTCCACTTCGAAAGCAGAACGCTTCTGGCTAAGTTACTGGAGTGATGGCTCCTTTTCTGTCTAGATCGTTTGTTCTTTCATTGCCTTCTATCTCTTGTAGGTGGACTTTGTTTTTAATTATCTTTTAATTTTCTTTGCTTCATTTTTGTTCAGCTTCTCTAGGCATTCTTTGATCAACTTCGAATTGATGGTTACTGAGTTAATCGCCTTTAGTAGGTGCTTGACTATACGATAAGATGGCTAACTAGTGCTGCTTGACTATGCGATAAGATCTCCTTCCTGGCTATTTCCTGTTTTCGATAGATCCTATCTAAGGTAAATTGTACGTATCTTTCGATAGCGTAGATTTCTGCCTGAAGGATGCTGAGGTAGATGCCCATTAGTTAATATCAAGCATCAATAACATTCTTCAAAAACTCAAGTAGGGAAATATCCTTCAAACCATGGTGCATTAACATGATATAACAACTTATATTATGGCGTCTTCAGTGGACAAACTTATTTGACATTCATTTTTTATTCATTATTCACTTTAAAATAGATTATTTTCCTCATCGTGAAATGGACCAATCAGCTAATCTAATTTTTCGAATAAATTTTGTTTAGATAAGTGATTAAATCACCAGTTTAACCGCGATTATTTATTCGGCTTCCTTTTGGGTTTTTTTGTCGTTTATCACTAATTCGGAGAGATTTTGGCAACAGTTCATTTAAAAACATTGATTTCCAACTCATATGTTTGACTTAATAACGATTTTAATCGGTGAAAACCCATTATTCAATATTATTTTGAACAAATAAGGGGAGAAAAGTACGTCAGAATTTGATATTTTGACACGCGAAACGGTCCGCGATGCATTGTTGGGATGCGTAACCAAGGTAGCAGAAGCACAAACATTACTTACGAGACGTCATTTTGAAACGTCTTTAAATTTTATTTACCGCTGTAGTAAAAATGAATTGTTTGTAAAAAAATGTTAACTGAAAATGTTAAATTTTATAGTTAATAAAATTCTTATAGTTATTTGCTTCATCCTTCAGGAAATTCATCCTTCAAAAAAAGTCATTCAGGAAATAATCTAGCCGTATATCACTCAACCTATAAATTTAATTGATTAAACTACCCAAATAATTTTTTGCATGATTTTGCTTTTTAGAAAATAGTTTTATGGACAATAATTTTAGAATAATTTTTTTTATTAAATTATTGTGCCATTCAACTATTTTCCAAGCAAAATCACGCGCAAAATATATTTGAATAGTTTAATCGATTAAATTTATAGGTCCCGTGATATAATATATGATTATTTCATTTAGTAAATCGCTCACGATAAATAATGTGCAAAAGAGAGTGGTTTTAGGCCAAAAAAAATATTGATTATTTTTGTATCATTAGTCTATAAGTTTTTTTAATTCTTATAACTAATTACAGAAAACAGGTATTTTGATTCTTAAACGTTTTTTTAGTATAAATATTATTCCAGAACATATCATTATTTATTGTTGTTTAAAGGAGATGTGCTTTTCTACAGAAATTAATCTTGTCGTGTCCTTTATTTTATTTATCTTCGTTTTTAATAATTAATCCCTAAAGCTAGATTCCATTCTCCCTTCTTGTAGACTTCTGACTGTGTTATCTCTATGATTGAATGAGCCCTTCTGTTTCCTGGTCACATTGAGAAGAACCGACTTTTTTTCTGATCTGTTGTTCTAGCGACCGAGGTCTGCCGGATTCCTACCGACTAAAAAAATTCTACCCTATTTGCTTGACAAACTGCGCTAGAATTGCTCATGCATTACTTCGGCGCAGATGCCCCTCTCTGGTCTATGGTCATTCTTCAGCCCTTCATTAATCCACCTCTTTCTGTCGTAGTATTTGTGATATAAACGCTGATTTGAATGATTGTCCACTTAAAACCTCCTATACATCTTTGTCCTCCACAGTAGAGTATATTAAGTTTTCTTTTTTAAAGGGTACCTTAAAAATCCCTTTGATTTTTAATCTACCTGGTTTCCAGGCCGAGGATTCAAATATAGTGTGACTGACATTGACGATGGGACTGCCTTAATATTTACAGGCCGCGCTAGCTCTTTCCTTGAAGCGATATAAATAGTGTTCGAAAGCTCCGTGACCACTAATTATCTGGGAAAGATAGTAGTCTACCTGTCCGTGCTTTCGTTCAGTCTATTTTCTTAAATTCGGGATTAACATATGTGTCCATTTTACACCGTACGCCGCATCTCATTTTCTTTGCCATTGTTGATATAATATCTTTCTCGCTTCGTTTTTCAAATTACCCTTATCTGTTCTTCCTCTAGTTTTCTGATCGTATATATATATATATATATATATATATATATATATATATATATATATATATATATATATATATATATATATATATATATATATATATATATATATATATATATATATATATATATATATATATATATATATATATATATATATATATATATATATATATTTATATATATAGGCCCGTTCCTTTACTTCCAGGTCTATTGGTGGTATAACTGCGATTACGAATACCGCTTGCTCGGCTACAGTTCAGTAGGCAGAAACAACTCTCAATACGCTCCATCGCTGAACTGATAGAAGTTTCTGTTTTTCTCTTTTCACCTCCAGTGCCTTTTGCCCATAAATATTGGAGCGGCGTACAAAATACGGGCGTGGACCACTTTATTGAAAAATATCCTTTTCTCTTGTCTTGGACCCCTGATGTTTGGCATTACTCTTGCTAATTTAGCCACTGTTGTCTGAGCCTTTACTACTTTACTACTAACTACTAACATACCCTCCATGTATGTGTTCTTTGGAGTTCAGCTTTTTGTCAATTTGCACTCCCAGATATGAGAAAAATTGACTATGTTTAGCTTTGAACTCCAAGCATTTTCTTTGAATTAATGTATCAAGTAGAATAAAATGAGTATCATTGTTATTATTCCGTCCTATATTCTAATACAAAATCTAGATGAATAGAGTCAACCTAATTTTCTTAAAAAGCAGCGTATTTAAATTTCATAAGTATAAATATCAGTCATTCATCATATGAGCAATTTTGAAAAACAACTCATGCGGAAAATAAAAATAAAAAACATCTAAAGTTAATTTATCGCAAAATTTATGACGAATATAAAACATAATTTTCCGCTACAATAAACCCGCCAAAATAAGACAACAAAACTATTTTTTAACCGATAAATTTAAACGGGGTAATAAAAATAAATCTTCCGGGGCATTTTTATGCCCCGTATCTATGAATACGAAACATTTCTAGCTACTGGAAGAAAACATATTTTTCTAAAAAGACGCACTTATTATATTTAACAGAAAACGTCTTATACGTTATGTAGATTTTATTGCTTTCGCTACCCTACGGTCCGAGCAAAATGGCGAATTTAAGCAGATGAAAGGTGACAAAGGGAGATTAGAAAAAAGTTAGTTGTTTACTCGGGAACAGCTGTAAAATAGCTATATTACATAATTTTTTGCTTAATGTTGCCGATTTTTTTTTTGCTTTTCATCTTCTGTTATTTTTCATTATATTAAAATCGATAGTTTTAAACAAAACTACAAAAAGTTTATAATTTATTACAGATTTATATATTTTAGAAACTCATATCATTGGTACTTCAGGAGGAGCCGTTTTGGTGGATTTGGTAACCTATATATTCCACTTCTTCTTGAACATCTTTCATCATAAACCTTTCCTTGACTGGAGGATATTCATTTCCCTTATTGGAGGATATATATTTACTTTTTCCCTGATATTTTAGTTATAAATAATTATAATGAGTAGCTCCATTATATAGCGTTTAACGCCTTAGGGATTAGCAAGGTGCAACTTGCCATGCAAGAGGCCGTTCGGTATACAAGGGAAGGTATGTGGCTAGTACTACGCTTCAACCGCCTATTATTACCTCAGGTTGTGTGAGAATCCAAGTACTCATTTAAGGCTGAGTCGACCTAGGTAGCCAAACTATTTTTACTTTTTAATAAAATAGTCGGCTGATGAAATACCAGGTGTGGGACTTGAACCCACAACCTATGAGATCAGTAGACGAGAGCCTGTTTACCTCTATGCCACCGGGCACTTTAGTTATAATAGACCAAATCTATGCTCATTGAGTTACCACGTAAAGGTATTGTGTATGACATAGATTAGAGATATACTACGACTTTTTGATTGTGGGATCCTTTTCAAAATTTATCTTAGATACAGGAACTACCAGAAACGGGACATTAAAGCCGTCTTATCCGATAGTCAAGCAGCACTAAATGCGATCAACGCAGTAACCATCATTTCAAGGTTGGTCATAGAATGCCGAGAGAAGCTGAACAACTTAGGCAAAGAAAATAAAGTCTTCTTACTCTGGGTGCCCGCTCACCAAGGGATAGAAAGCAATGAAAAAGCAAATGGCCTAAACTGTATTCAAATTCAAAATGCACCAGTATAAGCAAATGCACAGTGCGTGATCAGCACGTGCCAGGCGAGAGCCAGCGGCGAAATCTACCCTGATTGGCCGGCCAGCCATGGGAGCCACGCTGAGGGTAGGCGATTGAATTTTTTACAGGGCCGGCTTACATAAGCGCGTTAAGGAATACTGTTTGATAAATTAAAAATGCTTTTTAAATTTATTCCCAACCAAGCGAGTAAAATCAGAACGGTCAACTATTTCAATAATAATTGTTGATCACTTCGTACAAGTTACAAGTTACAAATAGAGAAAATAATATTTACGTTTGCATAAAATATTTTTACAATTAGTACACGCATATATTTTATATAAAATTATTATTTTGTAAATGTTAATAAAATTATAAATTTTGTAATTCTAATGTTAATAAATGTTATGTTTAAAAATAGAAGTTTTTATGTGACTAGTTTTTTTCAAAAAAAATGTCGTTATACTTTAAAACGGGTAATACAGCAGGCTACGAAAGCAAGTTAAAACTAAGTGCTTTTTTTTGTCAACTAAAATGTATTAAATTATGTTATAATGCAATTGGTCTTTTAAATAATGTAAAAACGTTTACATCATTGCATTTTTTGCAAATAGTATTATAGATACAGATACCTATTTATACCGATATTCAGATATTGCTGTCAATAATGGAAATAAAAAAAAATCAGTAGTACCAAATAAAAAGATAATTATTTTAAAGGACAAATTAAGCCCTTTTAAAAAACACCAAATTTGTTAAAATCGGTCGTGCCAAAGAGTAATGTAATATTTTAATATTCCCGCCCCCTTTCCATCACTTTATTTCTCTAATTATATGTAGTTTGATAATAATTAAAGGTAATTATTGAGAAAACTGGAAACCGATTTTCACCAAAATTGGTATACACCCTATTTTGACGTAGATTACGAATCTGAACATTTTTCCTGGCGGTCTCTTATGCGTTTTTCAGAAAAACGGAAAATAGTTTCAACTTAGAATTTTACTTAATTTCTCATATTTTCAAGGTTTTCTAGCACATATTTTGTTAGGTATTCAATAAACAATGAGATTTTTGCTATTTTCTGTTACTTTTTTAACCACATCTATGCATAATAGAGGAAAATTTGCAAAATAAATTTATAAACAATCTGAAAATGTTGGGTTATGTGTTTCTGGCATTTAAAGCAACGTTGACAATGCTAGACAATAAATTTAGCGTGTTTTTCGCTCATTCTGGGATTACGAAGGCGTTTGCCTGAAGAACGGCTCCTTCCATAACTGCTATTTTACCAATGAGGATCTGACTATTTATAACCACGAGAGTGCTTTACGAAAAGAGTTTTGTTTGCATTGGTTTACAACTTCTATGCGGAGGGGGTATTCAATATTTTTTGTTTGTATTATATGAAAAAGATCAACCCCCTCCGCAAAAAAGTTCAAACCAGTTGCAATCAAAACTCTTTCATGCAAGTTCGTGCTTATAAATAGTATTTATCTCTAACTTCTTTGCGAAGGGGTTTAATCTTCTTTTAATATAAAATAACCTTAAAAATATCAACTCCTAAGCCTAGAGTTGAAAAGCAATGTAATTAAAACTCTTCCGCGTAACTTTGTAGATATAAATATATTTAACTATTGTCAAATCTCATAATGGGTAATTTATTTAAAATCCCTAATCACGCGAAAAAATTCAAATATTTGTCTCTCTCATAGGAGAGAGAAAGAAGAATATATGAAATGTCAAACTTCCATCTGGTCTCAATTTTCTTTGTTATTTTGTTAAGAAAAGTGTTTTTCAGTAAAATTTTAGACATTTTTCAATCCTGAATCAAGTGTGGCTTTTTAGATGAAACTATGATATAATATAAAAAATATGGTAAAATTATTACTTTATAGGGCTGATATAAAGAAAAATTCAATGTTGAAATTATTTTCCGTTTTCCTGAAAAACGGTAAGAGACCACTAGTTGGTTAGGTTTGGGTCAGATTCGTAATCTACGACCTCAAAATAGGGTGTATACCAATTTTGGTGAAAATAGGACGATTTCCAGTTTTCCCAATAATTACCCATTTATATAATATAAATTTCCATCAAAAAATATACATAATAATTTTATGATTTGATATATCCGACCCTAGTGCGGTCCTGGTTATATTACTACAGCGTTCCACTGTTCACGTGCTTGCCTCATGTCTCTGTTTACGTTTGGGTGCATCTTGAAGTTGAATTTACTATAGCTAGAAATTATTTTGAAGTTGTTGCTATGAATAAACTAAAACTCTGCTCAATTGACTTTGGCATCAAACCATTTTACGTTGCCATTTTGAAAAACAATATTAACTTGTGATATATAGTTAAAAAGAAACCGTTAAGCTCTATGCAAATATCCAAAAAATAGACAGGGTGTTATTTAGAGTTCATCAAAATATGTACCTATATTTATGAAACTAGCAATAATGCCAGCTTGTACAATTAATTTCGTTATCATTCGGTATCAAAAAGTGTCAAAAATACTTACCGTTTCACGTGTATTTTTCATTTGAGTGCTCCCTTTCCACCAGGTCACTGACGGTTCTGGTCTGGAACCCACAACTTCGCATTCCAACTCGTAAGTTTGCTCGGCAGAAAGTGGTTTATTGTCTCCCCTTAATTTCACCCAGAGAGGTCGAACTGAAACAATAAAGTTTGTGTTAATTTACTTCATTAGATGAACACTAGAATACTGGACGCTAAAGTTAAGTTTCATAGAAAAATAAATAAATATAACTATTTTAACTATCCCCCGCATCTCAAGATAGAGATGGAAGAATAAAACATGTATACAAACATATATTAATTATTAAACTGTAATACAGTTCCAAATTAATACACCGGGTGCGGTCTCAAAAGTGGTTCACCCCTATAACTGTTTTATTTTTTTTAGATAAAAAAAACGAGATTTGTTATGCTAGTATATGACATAAATTAGGATTGATTGACGTATTCAATTGTTTTTGGTCACTTCCTGTTTCACCGGAAATTACTACAGCTTTTGATTCTTAAATGGCACCATCGGTATTTTTTTACTTTATTCGATAGAATATGAAATTCTGAATAGAATGACATATCATATGTCAATTTTTGACATTTTTGCTTAATAAAAAATTGTATTTTAAATTTCAATCTAGAGCGCCACGGTTATGTTAAAAAACTAATTCTTAATCAAGGAACCTCGGAAAAATAGATTTGATCGTCTAATGTTTTTAGTGTCTTGTCCTGGCCGGTTAAAAGATTCCCAAATCGTATTTTTAATCATATCTCAATTTTTTCAAATGGAACGATGGCTCATTAGCATATTTCGAAAACTTAGTATATATACTTAGTATTTCAAGTGAAATTTTCGTTATGAACCGCACGTTATAATTTCAAAGAAACCATATGCAAAAATGTCAAAAATTGACACATTATATCTCATTCTATTCAGAGTGTTATTTTCTATCAAAAATAGTAAAAATATACATAAAGTGCCATTTAAAAATAAAAAGTTGTAGTCATTGTAGTCCGGTGAAACAGGAAATGACCGAAAACAATGGAATACCGACAATCAATCCTAATTTATATCATATTCTAACATACCAAATCTCGTTTTTTAACTGAAAAAAATAAAAAAGTTATAGGGGTGAGCCACTTTCGAGACTCACCCAGTATTAAGTTTTCTTTTTAGAAAAACTTTTATTGTATTCATTAGTATTTATCAGTTAATTAGTTGAATCATAACTAAACTAAATCCTAGAACTACTGAGCTTATATACTAGAGCCGAACATTCACCCGTGAATTTGTTGGTGCAGTCAAGCATTAGGTTTTCCACTAGGAACACCTGCATTGGAGCGTTTTATGAGTGGCTGCCATATTGTTCAAATTTCCATACTTGGATTGCCAAAGATTTTATTATTGTTAGAATTGAATACGGCTTTTTTAAATTTGCGCTTTTTCCAATGGGGTTCTTTGTGGACAACCCGGGCTCCGACCATTTTATGTTGTGGTGCTTGGACCACACATGATCTGCAATGCCCGACTTCATTGTTTCACCTCTTTGCGTATGTTTTTTATGTTTCAGTCGTACATGTAGAGGACGTTTTGTCTCTCCAAAATACGATTCACCGCACTCGCAAGGTACCTGATAGATGCACTCTTTCTTTTGGTTTGATGATTCAGGTTTTGATTTTGTTAGGATACTTCTTAGAGTAGTCCCAGGCTTAAAAACAGTTTTAATTTTATATTGCTTTTCGCCTGATCTTCTCTGATGTTCCTTTCACATATGGAATCGTCAAGAGAGAGAACATCCCCCTCAGTCTGGCGCACCAATGAGTTGGACCTGCAATTGGATATAATATTGTCTACGGATTTTGCAGAGTAACCTGGTCACTGCATATATTCCAATTGCTCGTATACATTGTTTTAATTATACCTCTTTTGGTTGCTTACTATTACGACATCCTGAAATTAACATTGATTTAACTCATTATGAAGACAAAAACGGACAGAAACAATTTTAACTGTCAGCGGCAAGACAACCTTTTTTTTCAACCTGACAAATGTGCCGTTTCTTGTATTAGGCAAGATATGCAATTGACACAAAGAAGATATATTAAGTGCGTTGGATCAGTCTTCAAGTTGCTAGACTTCTTGACAAAAATAGTACTGCAGAATGTAACTTCGAGATCCGAAGAGGACCACTACAAATCTGAAAAGGTCGCAGTGGAACAAGCCGATGGCAACCTAACTAATATAATTTCATATAAGGTATAAATGAAAATAATCGATAAAAGCTAAACATAATTGAAACCCAGTTATCTATGCCTCACGCAGCCTACTACCATAATTATTCGTGAATTACTTATCCCCGGAAAACAATTAACTTGTATTAGTCGCGCCGATTATCGCGAACACGTACCCGTCGACGCAATTACTCTCGTTTATCGTTAATTCGCACATCTTAACAATTAATTTATCAAGCTCGTCAAACGTAAACAACACAACAAAATTATTCGGAGCGGCCGCCAGGGCCCATCATAAATAACCGTTTATGAAACTGATCGGGCCAATTTGTTCCGGGATTAATTTTTAATTGCACCTGTTTTACTACTTGGGCTTGATTAAAATCCGAGTTAGAGAACCGACGAGTTATCAAATCTACGGACGCGCCGCGGGACGTGAAAAAAATATCGAAATAAAAAAAAAATTTATTATTAATAATTATTATGGATATTCGTGACTTGTTTATTTAGGGTTCGATCATTTTTCAACATCGACGGATAAATAATGGGTTTGAATGTGAATATATTACCTGGATGGGAATTAAAAATTAATTCAATGCACATTATTTGGGGGAGTAAAAAGTATATATTACATAGTACTCGTAATGAAGTTATTGGTGTTATTAGTTTTACATTTGAGAACCGTTTAATTCTTTTCACATGTTCCCAAAAAAACATCTTTCCCAAAAAAAATCCAAGGGCACAAAGCAAGATGGTTAGAAAATGTCTATACCTATGTGGAGGATGTTATCTCTCCAAAAAACCTATAATGGGTTTTCGCCACTGCACAGAAAATCTACAAAATAAAATAGTTATTTATTGTAAACATTTTTTTTTTTTTTTTAAAATTAACTAATTGTCAGCAGTTATGTTTACAGATAAACAAATTTTTTCTAAACGAACCAAACAAATTCTTAGCGTTTCGGAAAGTTATCTGTTTCCGTCGTCGGAAAAAAAAATAACTAATTTTATTTTTGTAAGATTTCTTGCAATGCCGAAATACCCATATAGGGATTTTTGACGAGATGAATCCGCCACATAATGGTTTTGGTTACGTTTAGTTATTATCTAACCATCTTGCTTGTCCCCTTATAATCCAAGGACCGCGGCCGCGGCCGCCAGAAAGCTAGAGAGTATTACAATGTGCATTGGGTGTGTACGTACCCACTACATTAAGCCAATGGACTCTTTCACTATATTTTGGAATTAGCATAACTTGGATATAAAGCAATAATTCTAGAATTTTCTGCTACCTCACTTTCGAAAAATTTGGAAGTCTTCTTAAAAAATTAAATAAAACAAAAAAGCCCAGAATAAAAATCCGTACTTTATTTTTAACACGGCCGGGTCACCATACTGACCCACCACCACCCTCCCCGCACAAGCCATTCAACCTTTTCCATTATGGCGGAGACAGAAGTGCTTTATTTGGCGCGTATTTTAAAAACCTGTTTTATTTCCAAGTAGACATTTTTCACACAAATGTCGGGTTAGATTACGTAATATTTCAGTAATTTTTTTAAATATATCAGGATCTAAAGCTCTCCAACATAAGTATGCGAATTTTTTTAGTTTATTACTTTCATGAAAACATCAGATAGTTACTTTTTATAAAAAGGAGTCTGTTTTCCTCTAGAAAATAGGTAGTAGTGGTACTAGTGTATAAACTATTCAAACCTTGAGGTAGATATATTAGCATTGATTCCCAAAGTTGTCCAGGTGGACCCCCAGGGGTCCGCGGGAGACTTGCTGGGGGCCTACGTAGGCGTGAACAAAAAATGGGGGTCCATAAGATGTTAATGGGGTCCACGAAAATTTATTTGCTTTTGAATAGTAAAGAGCAAAAAAGTAAGCATAGTTTTTTAATAAGGGCCTACCACATGTTTTAAGTACCTATCTAAGCAGATAAATATTTTAATAAGGCAAAGCGACTGTTACCTTGTCCAAACTTGCGTATTCGATATTACGTACAATTTCTTGTACAGACTTGCAAAGCGGTATCCGCCCGACAATGCTTAATGCTTGTTCAGACATGAAATTGATCACCACTATAAATACTTTATGCCAAAGGCAAACGCATTCATTTGTTCTCGGAATTTTCGAAAAAAAAATTTTTTTTTTTTTTTATATATAATATATGTGTGTGAAGAAAAATTTATATCTGTGTTTTTGCTAGTGCCGGAGAAAAGTAAGTAACGCTGAACCTTTTTTTTTTGTTGATAGGTAACTTAATTATTTTGTTTACGTGTACTAGTCGGCTGATATCACAACGGCATGTATAGATAGGTAACTTAGTAACTTACAGATATTTTAATTGTACTCTTTCGATTTGAAGACAAACACAGCACGTTTTATCAATTGTTTTTTCAACGAGAAAAACACTGCCTCTCTAAAAAGGCCGAATAAGCAATGTTGCCAGAGCCATTAATTTTGTAATTTTTCTTGCAAATAACTACTAATTTTATAAAAACAGTAATTCATAATCAATTTTAAATTGTTTGGTAACTATTTATCAAAACTATTCCTTTTCGGAAAGAGCGAGCGGTGCCCGGGCGACGGGAAAAGGGCGGGGCTTGGACTTCGATGCCAGTTTTTCACGTTTTAACAATGAAACCGCAGACAAATCACGCAAATACACGGAGCGGGCGGTGAACTCATTGATTATAAAATGTATTATCGTTTTTTATGGACATTTTGGGATTTGACTTTTATTTCCTTTCCTACAGCAAATACGATCAGTAGTCGAATACTGAGTACACACCATTTTTATTTATACTATTAAAAACTTAGAGGGTAAAGTTATGTACTTTAAAATTGACACCGTTTTGTGAAAACGTCTATATTTGTCTCAGCGGTTTATTAGTTGGTTCCTTTACAAGCCGTAATTCTATTTCCGCGTGCTGACAAAGGCTGCGGTGTGATATCTATTTCAGAAAAATAAACTTGGTTTACTAAAACACTTTTTTTTAAGTAAGGCTAATGACACGAACATGGCTACAGCAAAGAAAAAAAGTCGACAATATAGTATCGATTATTTGAATTATGGTTTTGTTCCATCAAAGGCAGACAAACAATTGCCCATGTGCCTATTATGCAACAAAGTTTTGAGCGATGACTCTATGAAACCATCAAAGTTCGAAGATCATCTAAAAAGGTGTCATAATGATAAAAAATAGGTAAAGATTTTAAAATATTTCAAAACATTGAAAGAAAAAATATGGAAAGAGACCCACCATGCACAGTAAGTTCGCTTCAACATCTCAAAGTAACGATGATGGCCTGCGGGCATCTTACAATATCTCATTACTTATAGCAAAATCTGGAAAACCGCAAACTATCGGAGAACAATTAATTTACCCTGCTGTTAAGAGTTTTTAAAAACTGTTTTGCACAAATCTCCATTTGACGTACTAAAAAGAGTTCCATTAAGTAACAATACTGTACAAAGATGCATTGATGAAATGAGCTCTGATATCGTAAGCTTTTTGTGCAATCAGCTGCAAAAAACTCATTTTCTATACAACTGAACGAGTCAACGTTACCCAGTAATGAAGCATAACTATTGGCATATGTCCGATTTATTGTTGAGGAAGAAATTCACGAAGGATTGCTATTTGCCAGAACTTTGGAGACTGACACTAAAGACGAATCAATATTTAATGTCCTGTGTAATTTTTTTACGGAAAATCGATCCCATTTACAAACATTATTTCAGTGGCAACAGACGGAGCTCCTGCAATGGTCGGGCGATATCGTGGTTTTATAAGTCATCTCAAAAGAATTATACCAGGACTTATAGCTATTCATTGCGTAATCCACCGACAACACCTTGTGGCAAAACATTTAAGTGACAGGCTTGAACCAATCTCTTCAGTTTTGAATAAAAGCTGTCTAACAACAAAATCGGAAGCAATGCATTGAATACGCGTTATTTGCTCAATTGTGCGACGAAAAAGATGAAGACTTCCAACGACTGCTCTTACATACTGAAGTACGCTGGTTGTCGAAAGGTGCATGCTTGACGAGATTTTACTCTGTTTTCGTTTCCATATTAGAGTTCTTAGAAAGTAGAGAGCAGATTTAAAAAGAAAAACTTGATTAAATTCAAAAGCAGACATTGCGTTATTTGTGACAGATTTTGTTTAAAAAATTTATGATATTATACTTTGCAGTTACAGGGGACAGCCTGATTTAATAAAAACAAAGGGGATAATTTCGGCTTTTCTTGGGAAATTGAAAAATTTTATGAAGCAAGATATTAGTCGCGCGAATCTCTCATTTTCCAAGACTGTCGCAGTAGAATGTAATGAATGAGGAAAAATATCGCATAACCTAAACAGTCAATCATTTAAGTGCTCTGCATTATGACTTCAAAACCAGGTTTGAAGATATACTGACGATGGATATACCACCATGGATCATAAATCCATTTGATGAAACGGAAGTGGCCAATGTTGTATTACAAGAGAAGCTGCTCGAGCTAAGCACTAATGAGGAGCTTAAGGTGAAATTTAGAAAAGGCTACCCAACATTTTGGTTGCAAGCAGAAATACCCGAAAAATATCCTGGACGGTGGGAAATCGCAAGGAAAATTTTAATAGCTTTCCCTCGTCATAACCTGTCGAAAGGAGTTTGTGCCGTTCAAAACCTCTTAACGAAAAAAAAGGAGCAAATTTAACATCACAGAGCGGGGGGATTTGCTGTTATTGCTCACAAAAATAAAGCCAAACATTGATCGTTTGCTTACACTCCATCAGATACATCCTTCCCATTAATTAAAATTATGACCTGAACCTATATTACCTTATATTTTCTGTAATTATCTATTCTTTTAATAAATCAAAGTGATATAAAGAGTATCCATTTGTTACGTTTTTTATTTTCATATCGGAAAATATAAGGGGACAGAACTCAGAAGTGACACAATTTTTATTTTTTGGCAACTTTAAGAATGTGGTAGAAATGTAGCAGCAGGGGTCC